>NC_045480.1:65435314-65652184 GCF_009650955.1 Corvus moneduloides
CTAAAATCTATCAGCTTCAATTAGTCAGTTCACCATGTGTTTAGCTAGCCTGACACCTGAAGATATTTCTGCCTGCTCTCTTGATAATGTTGTGTCTTCTCTTTTTCATCAGTTTATTATATTATATACCATATATTGTTTCCATCCATTTCGTATGTGGAGACTGTGAATGTGTCTGTAACACTGGCAATTATAGAAATAGACGTAATTAAAACAAATAATTTTGATACTTGTTTTGTAACACATAACTCACCCTTCTCCCATCAGAATGGAATTTACAATACATGCCATGAAAACTTGCATAATATTTACTTTGCAGCATCTGCTTAAAGAATGAAAAAGCCAAGCTGACCCCTGAACACATGGTGAATGTAAATGGGAAAGAATCAAGCTACTCATCCACTCCACTGGTTTTAGATGGAAAACAATTTTTCCGCCATGTTCTTAACGATCTTGAACTGAAAAGGGAAATGGAGTGTAGTATCATGCATTTGTTTGGGTGGATCATCCAACTCTTTCTTTAAATCTATTATCAGCTGTCCAATCCACTGTGTACAAATGTCCAAACATTAAAGCCTCACGCCATCTCAAATGTATTAATCTCATTCAGGTTTTAAACATCTGAGTTCCAAGTCCACATAGAACACTAAATTATTAATACTGACACATGAAATAGCCTCATTATATATTTCCAAATGTATGAAGAAAAATTTTTAATATAAATTAAATCACTGTCTTATGGTAGTGATCTGAGAGGCTCTAAGGAAGGATTGATTGTTCCATGGTTAACCTACTCTTAGTTTTCTTGTTTCTTCTCTCAAATTTTCTGAACTTTAAGAGAAAAATACTACAGGTCACCAATTAAATAAACAACAAATTAAATCCTTTCCAGTCCTTGAGTAGATTAAGAAGATATCTCACAATGCATTTATTATACATGCAACTGCAGAATGGCATTGACTTTTGTGCAGATAATTATTGATAGTTTCGGAGGTTTTTTATAGATAAGTCCTAAGGCTGTTCCTGGAAGGATATAATTAATGATATTAATTCTCTCCTTACTTCTCTAATTTCCCTTTCAACAAAAGCTAATGCTGTCTCTAATTTTTTACCCATAATAAAGCTATTGCCGTAACAACCTTTTCCTCCAGGTTGACTAATAATTTACCATATAGATACCAAATTAGAAACTTTGCTAAGGTCAGAGTAAGCCAAAATAAGATCAGAAAAAGTGACATCTACAGCACTTTACTCAATAAACCAGTCATCATTAAAGAAAGGTGTCATTTCATAAACTGATGGAGAATTTTATGTCACTTTACTGTAAAGAGCTGTAAAGTTTTGCATACTTTTGAGATCAAGCTTAAAAGACTTCATCTGACTGGACTATGCTTTCTCCTTTCCGTAAATAAAGAAATTAATTATTTTTATTAAAAATTCTTGTTATAGCATCTATATTTTTATGCTGTAGTTCTCTGGGTGTTTGAATGTGGTTTAGATTTGTGCTGAATACAGTTGCTCTACCGTTTTTCAATTAACCATTTTCCATTAACTATTTTAGCAAGTCACCAGGATTATTCTCCTACTGGAAACATTTCAGCTTCAGCTGGTATATAAATTATCTTTGAGTTCATTCTCATTTGTACGAAGGCCTTAGTGCTTCTTTCCTCATTCTTGTTACATACTAATTTGATAATTTGGATTTTGGTAGTTTTTAATTTCTGGGGTCAGCAGTCCTGGCTGTGTCCCTTTGCAGCTTCATAGGCACTCCTAGGTACTCACTGGCAGGGGCAACAGGAAAAGCAAAAGACCTTGATGCTGCGCAAGTACTGTTCAGCAATAACTAAAACAACCCTTATTAAAAGCACTGTTTTGGTCACAATAAAAGCTAAAAAGGGACACATAAACTAAAAGAATAATAAAGTTTAACAAAAGACAGAATTTTTGGAGGAATAGCTTATCACAACTCTTATAAACTAGTGGGGACTCTGGATAACAGTAAGTCTGCTCCTTCCCTTTGTCCTAAGTAACATTTGAATCTTCATAATTACATTACTGGCAGTACTATATAACTCTTTTGAAAATTTGTTTTTGTTTATGCATAGACGCTCATACACAAAGAAATTATAATCCTAAATTTGGAAGGATGCTGAAAAGATTTGCAAATAATATTTGGCATTGTCAACATTTATAAAGAGTTTGGGCATTACTTCACCTGTTCTGGAGGGATGTCTCTTGTAACTGTAATGCACTGGGAATTCAGAGACAATGGTTTTTATTTTGCCTGCTAATGAGAGAGCTTCAAGAGGCTCAGGTAGAGATTATTAAATATGCTGAATTTCTTACAAATTCCCATTTACATACTGTTGCTAAACAAGGTACCTCTGGTACCATGGCTGGGATCCACTGACACCATGCATGAGGTGAGTGCCTGACCATGCTCCTTTTTGGGGTACATCATGGGTTAGACCGAGGGCTTGAGCAGAAAGCACCACTGGGTCTCCAGTCCAAGAAATATACAGCCTTGGAAGCAAACAGAGAAAAACAGGAATGAAAAAGCATCATGTAATCCCAGACATTGCAGTGATTCAAAGCCAATTTCATTCTCAATTTCTCTTTCCTCCTGAAACTCTGATGTTGCAGTCTTTAAAAAATAAGACAATGCAGGGATGCCATAATAAGGATGAAGCCTAAGTAACAGCTCTAAATGGATACTAAAGAAGCTATGTAGGCATCGATGTGACAAAATAAAGATGCTTTGATGTGTGTCATCTTTCCATTTTAGCTAATAAAATGGCTTTTGAAGCTCTCTGGCATTTAATTTAAGCCCATAGAGTATAAAATTATGCCGTCCCTTGCAGATGGTCCCATATTTAGCACAAACAAGGTCATAAAGGTCTACAGACTTGGAAAAAATGGTAAATTTGAGTTTTCAAATATAAAAATTTAATTATCTTTATTTAGGAGCTTGCCAAAACTATTACATAAAACTGTCCTTTTTTTGGTGCGTGGTTTCTTTGGGTTTTTTTAAATCTTCATAATCAGGGGGTGCTTGGTGTTTGTTACCATCTTTTTACATAAACACAAGCTGTGAGATAGAGCAACGTTTTTTTTACCTGTGAAAACACATGAACAGGCACCCTCTATTCTGTCCTGAAGAGCTCCGTCTAATATGTTGTTTGAAGGATTCCCCAGCAGAAACATTTTCCTATTTAAAAAAAAGTGGTATTGCAGTCTTCCTAATAATTATTCTGACATCTCTGCACTCAAATGACATCTGCTCATATGTCTTAAATATGTGACAACTCAGAATGAATGATGTTAAATTTTTCATTCAAGCATGACAATTTAGAGGAACTTAACAGAAAGGATCTTGAATGATATGAGAACCCTTTAGACGATGTTATGAAGTTACACCGGTAATTACACTGTGGATATGTTATGAAGTAGCAAATGCAATTTTTCCAGTTGTACATAGTACCCTTTAGAAATAGTTACTAGTAAAACTTTCAAAATGGAGGTTTCATAAAAGGCACTAGATATAATAACAATCCAAGTGCTGGATGCAGTTTGACTGCAAGAGTGTTGGTATGCATCTGTGGGCTCTCATAAAATAACTGATGTTATTCTAACATTTCCTTTCCATGGAAATTTTTGTGTTGTAAACTGCACTCAAACCAAAAATTAGTCTTTGTGTCTTTGCTACATACAGAGTGAGATTTGCAATAGGAGAAAAGAATATCATCAAAGTGTATTATTGTTAAATCTCACACCCACATACACAAATGCAAATCAACTTCTTACTTTGCTTCCTAACTACTTTACTATACAGTGTTGTATTTTACCAGTGGTAGCAACAACGTGCTAAATCAGATTTAGCTAACAGGTGCTCTCTAGGCTGTGGACAATTACATAATAAAAATGTATTACAGTGCTCACTCTTGGGAGTAAAGACTTTTGCTATAATAGTGAAATGCATTATATGAAGTGGAATTTCTAACAGACTTCAACAGAAGTGGCTTGGTGGCTTGAATGCTTGGTGATATATCCGGGCTAGTGCCACAGAAGAAAGCCTCACTGGAAGAAGGTAATTTATGTACTAGAAACACTTATGCTTTCCATTGCATATATTTGCAACAATAAATCAATTGGACAACATGTTTCCTATTTGCATTTGCAATAAGCATTTCTAACTGTTAACACTGTGGATTTTTTTTTTCATTATGAGTTTCATTATCCACTCATTCTTCTGAAAAATGAGAAAATGGAGGAACACACAGAGCTGGCAGATTTAAATGGCTTTTAGAGAAGTACTTCAACATCATAAATGATCAAGAGCAAATTGTTTATACAACCTTTGCTTTCACCACCTTCCCTAACAAATAGTATCAGTAAATGAATCATGTAAAACCAGTTAAAAGCAGTTCTGGAAAGGAAGGGAAGAATTTTCTCATAAATTCATATTTTATTAATAATTACTTTTTTAGCCAAGTTATCATGTTAAGGAACATAGAGTTTGGATTTTGTTTTTAAACCAAGTGTTATGAATGACTAAAGTGATATTTTCTGGAGATCGGTAATATTATTTTCATTCCTCAGATTTATTCTCTTCAACAAGAATTTTAAATACCTAACATTTCTTTAAACAATGTCTTATTCCGCTTTTAAAAGTACTCAAAATTCCTTTAACTAAAGTGATTCATTTTAGCAAGCATAATCACAATTTCCTTGCTTTTTAATAATGTCATACTTTGTACATGACTGCATTAAACCTTAAGATTGCATTGATTGTAAAAATTAGGTCTTGCGTCAAAAGGTGATTCAAAACATCTTCTCATCAGATCTTAGTGGAGTATCTCCTTTGTAGAACTGTTGCTATAGCTAAGGTCTAGTCTACCATTTTCCTCTCTAATCCTGCTTATTGTGTACACTTTATGTAATTTCTTTCCATAATTAAATCCTACTGTTTCCTTTGTGTTGCGTTCACTGGCGATTCTGTTATTTCCTCTAATGCTTATCTATTGGATTGGTCTGTGAGAACTGTGGGGGTTTCCAGTGCTTTCATTTGTAGCTGCCTGTGTCCTATAAGTTACGTGAGGAATTCTAAAGTATGTAACTGATGATAACATTTTCTCCCATACTTCTACTTGTGTTGTAACAGCACAAATAAGATAATAATAACTATTCATAGATATGAAGACTCTAGAAATGTTGTCTTTTACTTTATCGAAGGTGCTACAGAAGTTGCCATTTATGTCCAATGGTAAATAAATTATTGGCAACCACCAACCAAGACTCAAGACAGCTTTGGGTGGTACAGAAGAAATACAATATCTGATTTTTAGAAACATAAACTAAAAGTCAGGTAGGTAAGATGAGTTGTATAAGAAAATCAGTGGTGCTAGCCCTCCATCTAGCCTCTCACATCACAATGCAAACAGCAATCCAGAAATCCTCAAGCTTTTAAGCATGAGTTACCTCTCAATAGGAAATTTGTGAATAAAAACATTTATACGTTTCCTCTCAGTCATTTGGCATTTGAAGTGTACTGTCAGCTTAAGGAATTAAATAACAACAACAACAAAAAAGTAAAAGGAATAATGGCAGGTAGAAACCAGGCAAAACACCAACCCAAAATGACAGTCTCCTTAGCCCAGCACAGCTTTTGGTGTACTCTCACTCCTGGTAGACAAAGTATAACCAGATCTGTTTAAAAGCTCTTTCATTAGAAACTGTCATTTAAATATATTTTCAATTATGTGCAGAGAATTCTTGCCTGTTTCACCAAAACCTGTTAATTTTTCTACATTTTTCTCATAATGTGGATTTCTAATAAGCTCTACCTAGCTTGATGCTCTCCATCAGCCCTTCATGACCCACGTGTAGCAGAAGAAATCCACGCATCGACCAAAATTATCATTTACAGCTCACTTTAATTTGGGAGTCGCTCAGGCATCCAGCAGCTCCAGTTACACCAAGATGCAGCTTCTCACTTCAGCTGATGGCAAATGCTGTCTCTGAAATGGCATAATCATAACTTGTCAGGCAAGATTTGAATAAGTTTTGCCTGAAAATAACTCCAAGGGTTATCTTGATTTATGAACCATTTATCCCCCACGTAATGGTTTGCAGTATTCCCACTATTTCTTGATTAGTTAATGAGAGGCAAATTAAAAAAAAACCAAATTGCTTTAGTGTGCTTCAGGACTCTTGTTTGGCAGAATTTACTTGCTTTACTTTATTGCCTGGATAAGAATCTCAGCATACCACTTTATAAAGAAAACCTAAATTTAAAAATCTGTCTCTGCTGGGTAGGTGGTAAACACAGATGTTGCTACTGCAGTACAGAGTTAGCATTTCAGTTGTCTAATCTATGCAAAATATATATTTTCTAAAGATAGCGCTTGTGGAAGTAAAAAAGTGGATTAACATCACTGAAGTGGGCTAATTAGCAACAATAGGAAGACCTGTCCAGTCTTTTGGAAAGGGGTGAACTAATGGTCACTAGAACATTTTAAACACAGAAGTTTTATAAGCAAGAGGAAAAACACCCCAGCATTATGCAAAACAATGTTACAGGATTTTATGTACTTTTGTGCTTTCCTATTAATTCATTTTTTTTGCCATTATTCATTCCCTTTACTAGCAAATTTTCAATTTCTTATCATTATTTAATGCTTACCATAATAAAAAAAAAAAGTAATTTCAAGAAAAGAATAAAGATAGAAAACGTCAAAGTTGCAGAAAACTGAAAACAATGTCAGAAAAGAAGCTGTTATAGAGTTTTAATTACATTTTCTCTCTGCTGCTCTTTCTATAATGGCTTGATTCTTCTTGTTAGAGGTCGATATTTTTTCTAATGAAGTACTGGCTGTCTTAACATTATTAAGTATTGAATATGCTTTTCATTTCTACTTTCTATGTTTCATTCAGCCACATGCCAAAAATCTTATCAGTTAATAGCTCAAATTAAGAAAGGTCACTGCAGTGGATGAGGACACTCCTTTGCAGCCCCCATGAGTTTCTGGAAAGGAGAAGGCATTATGCATCTGGAAATCTTCCTGCCTCCCAGAAACCAACTACTACTACAGTAGTGTATATCAGCAGAAAATTTTTTAACAAAAGAGTAAATGCTGACTTACAGTAATTAAAAAAATGACTGAGGAATATATAATTTTCATTAATAATATTAGGCAGTGTAAGATGGAAGTTTTCTGGCCTTCCTTCCCCATTTTTCCTTGCAGCCTGAAGGTTGTTTGATTTGAGAGCTCCCTTTGAAGGAAGCACGGAATCTCTCCGTTGACAATTTATGGCTACAACACTTTCACAACCTTCTACACAAAAATATATTAATTTTAATATTTTGATTATTATTCTTCAAACTGTGAGATTATAATATTTGCCATGCATTACCATACAGAAATTATCATAATTTCTGTGTTTACCCACATTTACTCAACATCTGCTTTCTCTAGTGGAAACAGTTTTCACTTATTTTGTCATGAAAATCTAACTAGAGATTCATTTATCTTTAAAACATAAATCACAACTGTATCTCAGTCTTTTTATATGTTCAGGTTCCTTATGACATTTTAAGCCAATCTGTGTTAGGCAATAATAGGTCTAACACTATTCAGGTTGAAAATAAATGAAAACTGTAAAATATTTGCCACTTGGTAATAACTTCATCCAAAGTACATACATCATTTGAAAATTCAACTGCCAGGAAATTTTCAGGTCTGACTGTTTTCCTAAGAGTCATATGTCTCAGAAAACCCTAGGAAAGTTCAAAATAAAACCCAGAATTTCTTTAGGAATAGCATTCACCTGGGACTGAAAGAATGACTACTCTTACTCTTACTCTGACTTAAATATGTGCATGAGAATACCACATACTTACCACATCCATGAATTCTACCTGACTCAAGTGTCATTAATTCCTTTCTTGTGATCCAGAAAGTCACCCATTATGCACTGTACTCCTCTGCTGGAGCTAAAGCTCAACAGCAGATGGCACCTAAAGGTCACACAGTGGTGTGCATTCTAAAAATAGAAAATTAAATTTTAGTTTGAAGAAAGGTGATTACACAAATAATCATTGAATGGAGTCAGATCCATATAAAGTAAGTTTAAAAGTTCTTATCAAAATCAAAACATGTCTGCATAATGTTAGCATTAAGTTTTGGGGAAAAAAAAATAGGAGGAAAACCAATGCATTAGCATTTTCAACTTGAAGAAACTTCCAAAATGCTCTTGAAAACTTAAAGCCCATAGAAGACAGTTTAATAAAGAGGCATTGCAATTGTTCTTTTGACAGTGTCATCAAGAGGAGGAATGACTGAACATGAATAGGAAACAGTGGTGCATTTTTACCTGCTGTCTCCTGTGTGTTGCAAAACCCATGTGTATTCATGAGAATACATATTAAAGTACACTTATCAATAATAAAATCTAAGTTTGAGAGAGAAATAAATAAATAAATGTTAGATCAGACCAGTAATGGCTGCCATTCTACAGATGTCTTCCAGTTCCAGTATATAATCATCAGAAGACAGGCTATGCAGAACGTCTTGGGAGGTCTTAAATGCAATGTTTAATTTACTGTGTTAATACTTTACATGTCTTCCAGAGAAAGGAGTGCTCCTGTTTCCAAAGGCTAAAATCTAATACTCAGGTCAGGTTTCATAGCAGAGAAGAAGTAGCAGCCTCTTAAGTACACATGACTATCACCATAAAAGTTAAGTATAAGTTAAAATCAATACCAAGAATTACACTTGGAAGCAAATGAAGCACTGGAAGCAAATTAAGTTTATAGAGTTCTAATTTAGCGTTCACCATGCAATAAGCTCTGCAGAAAGTACTTTAAGGCCCAGCCTGGAGGTGACAAAGATATAACCTATTTTAGTGAAGTCTATATTCCAGACAAATGGCCAAGATTCCCTGGAGACTCCACGATGAAAGTCTGGGCACTCGGCTGCTACTCCTGCTCTTCAGATAGATACAGAAATCCCTGAAAGGGTGATGGAGAGAGATAAACGTTCCTCCCATCCTTTTATGCAACAATCATGGACATAATCTTTCACAACCTGATCGGTAAAATCAATATGTCAGAAATATTTTCAGACAGGATTTATAAAAAATTGTTTTTGTAAAGCTGAAGGAAACATTTCTTGTCTGTTCCAGGCTGTTGCCTTCTAAGGAGTTTCGTTTCATGATCTACAGCTTTGGGCCAGCACCTGCCACAGGGTCAAGCCTTCCCTGTCTCTCCAGACCTATTCCACAGAGGAAAAACGAAATACAGAAGATAAAATTACTTTTTGTTCATTTTCCTTACCAGGATTACAAATAGAGTATCTGGCCCAGAGGAATCCCTTTATAGGTAAGCTGGAAAAAGCCCATACAAAACTTACCAATATTGCTCAAATTTATGGTCCCATGTGTGAGTACTTAGATGATTTCTACTAGAAAGGTAGCACACATGAAATCAGACAAATCAGACTCCCCACAGTTTCTTTTTTTTAAACAAAAGCAAAACAAAACAAAAACAAAACCCCAGACGACAGCTCGTAACTAGAATTTATAGTTACAAAAAGCCTAAGAAAATCAGGGATCACCAATTTTCTAGGAAATTGTAATTAGCATGCCATCAACATATTACATATGTCAGAATGAGCAATTCCATCCAACATGTTGGCTTTTCAGCTTTCTGTGAGGTGCAGGGGGAATAAAGATAGGGTTGTTTTGATCTTCCTACTGTTGAGTTTCTACTGTCTGCCTTCATCACTCTTTCTTTCTACTGAAGATCTAATGAAAAGGAACAGAAACCTTATCCTGAATTGTATATTATTCTCCATTTATTTCTGGAGTTTAGGGACAAGCCATGGGATGAAATTTCTGTCACATCCAAATACCAGGCTTTGAAGGGCTGTTTCAATTGAACAGAGTGTCCTACGGGTTTTTTCTAATTTTTTTTTTGTGTGTGTGTGTGTCCCACTACATAAAATGAAAATATAGGAGTAGAACACAATATTCTAAGGACTGATTTTTATTCAATTTGTCATGTAATCTAAATATGTCACTTAACTGCCAAGGGAAAAAACTAAGCCTTACTGAACTCTGTATTCTTTTTCATGGCTGCTGGGGGCATGTGCAAGGTGTTCTCTCAGTGTGCGCACATGAGGCGTTTCAGTCATTAAAAAACACATCAGCATGATTAAGTTGTTGCATTAAAAGCTTCAAAAGCCCTTCTGTTTCAAATTGTTAATAACATACTAGGGATTGGAGGCACTCTGAAAAGCAATACACAGAAAGTCAAACACCCTCGGTAATGGTGAAGAGGAAGCTAACACATAAATAAATTACTTGGGCAGGCAAAGAACAAATTCACAGAGAGAGGTGGTAGCATATTGTCAGGAGACAGCTTCAGGCAAAATAGGTGAAAAACACAAAGAAAAGACATGAAGAACAGAAAAGGAAACAAAATTGCAGAGGAGTAGCAAAAGCAAAGGCCTAATAGTTATTCTGACTAGGACAAGTTGACAGCATGCCAAAAGAATTAGGATCTAATCAGTCTGTGGGGCTGAAGACTGTTTGGAAGAAGGAGAATCAAATAAATGGAATATTTGAAAAAAAAGAAAAGGAACAAACTGATTTTGAAGGGAATATTATGTTCCTGTCAAAAGTCTCTTGACACAGAAAGGGAGAGACAGACAATTTCTACTGCTCGGTCATCATCGCCTCTTGATGCAAAGGTAAGGTTACTGCTGTGTTTATGACACATATTGAAGGTACAGGACACTGTTTGTCCATCTGCAGCAAGCAAGCTAAATGAGCCACGGATATCCAGGTAACTCAGCAGGAAAATGCAAATGATTTTGTAAAATATCTTGTCACCATTTTAAATGACAGAAGCTTGAAAAAATGTATTGGCTCCATTATATTGGTAACTACAATAGAGTTTTGCTTCCCAATATATCTACATAGTTTTCTACTGGTTTTTTAATGTTAAATTCTCATAAAACCATGAGACAAAAATAATTGTCATTAATTAGCTTCAGTAGTTTTTCACATTCAGTCCTGAATCCACCTCCACTTCAAAATTACTTGATTTTCCTCCTTGGAAAACCAGTCTCAATCCTTCAGAATAGCTCAAGAGCAATTGCAAAAGCAATTAATTTGAGACTTGCATAACCTCTGGACAGGAATGCTATCATTAATGGGCAAGTCAGGACCCACAACTGGGAACAGAGTTATTGGTCATGACACAAAATAAGCCCAGAGTCATCTAAGACACTGAGATAGGGTATCACAGGAATAGCCTGTATTCAGACTGAAGATCATGTTACTTTCATTTGTGTGTTTAACTGTAAATTTAAATTTACATGCCCAGATTCTTTACTAAAATGTACAACCACCTCCAAACTAGAGGTTACTTTGATCATGTCTGTTTTGAAACTAAATGATCAAAACATTATTTATTTCCTAAAGTATATAAGTTTTATAGCATTTCAGATATTACTGGGTGGTAACATTAATTAAAAAATAAAATTTTAACAACAGCAACAATAACTAAATGTTAGCAGTAAATAAAGTACCTAACTGCTGTAACCACACAACCCTGCAGTACATGTCTGTATCTAGAAACAGGCCTTAAGGGAGGATAGAGATGGGGCACAGGCATAGAGACCTCATGCCCATAAACAACTTATCCATGGTTTGTTAAAGAAATGCAGCCCCGAGCTGGAAAAATCTGGTTTTAGGGGCAACAAAGAGAATAAAGAACTAGTATCTAATAAAAATACAAGGCAATACATGTAGTAAATTCAAAAGTTACATGGAGCTGCTGATCAATGAAGAAAGAGGAAGGTGTAAAAGCACATTAGCAAACATTAAAATGACCCTGAATGGATCCTGGAGGGAAGAAGAAGAAACTGTTGACATAAATGACCCAGAATTCCTCCTTATAAAGGACTCCATATGCTGCCAACTCACCATGATACGCTCACTGACAGCATCAGCAGGAATTCCCTGGCCTTGGGTCCCAGGGAGATGAAGAAGAGGGATCACAGCACCAGCAAAAGGACTAGAAACAAAGAAATATGCATCTAAAAATCCTAACTGTATTATCATACTTTTTCTGGACTAAGAATGATTAAACTCTCATTATTTCAACTGTACTAACAAGAAACTCTTGGCCTTATCTACCACACACATTTTGAATGCAACATTGCATAAGTGATGCAAAATTCAAATTTATAGTCACTTTTCTTGTAATTAAAAAATATTGATTTCACTGTAGTCCCTCTACGAACTTTCATAAACTGCTAAACTTTCAAAGAACAACCCTGTGGATTTATAGTGGTGTCATAAGTACTGGAAGGGAGCCTGTGGGCAGATTGCTCCTCTTTCTGAGAAAGGTTACATTCACCAGATGTGTGATGTAGCTTCCTTGCCTAGGAGGAGAAGGAATGACCTGTTTAGGTGAAAAACTTTCATCAACCTACCTACCCTTTCTGCTACCTATGATGAAACTGAGTATCTCCATCAAACGACTCTTCAAGGAACACTTGACAATATAAGAAAGTGTAAGCAAATATTTATACTTTTTAAAATAAAAAAACCCCCATGCTTTTTATCCTAAAGGCGTTGCTAAAGAGTTGTCTAAGCTGTGTATGTAATTTATGGCTGAAAGTAGAGGGTGGTTTGACTAGGAAATGCTGAGGTGCCAATAATAAGGAAAAAAGTCCTCATTTTTCTTAGAAAGGATTCGGAGCGGGGGTGGCAAGGAAAAGATATTTTGGATTTTGGACTTAATTTTTTTTTATTTATTTGTGTTTGGGTTTTTTTCTCTAATGGTATTTGAAATAATGAAAATTATGTCACAAATTCTGGAGCATGTCATTAGGAAAATCACTAACCTTTCAGATTATTAGAAAGTGATTTTAAAAGTCATTGTGTTTCGTCTTTCAACAATAACTTCTCAAAACAGGTTAGCCTGAAACATTCCACAAACCCCACCACAGTAGAAGGTTGTGATTCTAATCCTACTTTCATTTCACTGATACTTTGCAATTTCATATATCTGTGACAGAAATAAAAATTCAAATACTTGAAACACTATGAAAGAAAAGAAATTCATGGGGCAAATAACTGGTGAGAATATGTTAAATTCATGTTAAAGTCAAGGATCTGATTCTAACAAGTCTGTATTATCTTTCATATTTACTTTTTAATTGACATCAGTTCTCCATCCCAAGCATAGATGCCTCTCAGCAGAAGCCTGTGAGAAGAGGTGAGCAAGGCAGGTTTGGTTTGCCAGTGATGGCATTACCTTATATATCAAATATGGTGGCAGTAAACCAACTCTGAATTGATCACCAGTTTGCCAGCCTATTTTAAGGCTGATCTTCAATCGTTTGTGGATCTGTGGGTTTTTATGGGAATTTTCCATGGCTAGGCAGCCCACCCACATCGATGGATTAGTACAGATTCTGAAAAATATTAAAATTAAGCCCTGGCTATGTAGCTTTTCTATTTTTCCTTCATATTTCCCTCTTTTCTCCAAAAATACACAAGTGCTTGGATTTTATAATTTCTTCATAATATCATGCTGTGATCAAAAGCAACTTAATGTAGTACTGTTGTTTATACAAAAGTATATTTGAGGCCACTTTGATATCCTACATAATATCTTCCTGCATGTTATGGGGCTGCTTAGTTCTGCCTGTCTGCTCTAGGGGATCTCTGCAGTCAGCTTAAAACCTGAGGATGTGAATCCCACCTCAGATACTTTAAATTGAAACAATAATATTATTGTATGTTATATTAAATAATAGGAGAAACAAGTATACAAGTTTGTTGCTACTGGAGTAAAAATCGATTATTGTAATTGCTTTCTACTATAAATAATTGGAAAGAAACATTTTTGAAAAACTATTCTATGACTATTAGTTTCAATTTTGAGGTGTTCCAGTAAAATTTATTTACTTTATAATATGCATTTCCAATGCCTTTTTTTTCATTAGTCTTGTCCTATATGTACCAGTGTGGCTATTATTTTCAGTGGTTTTAAAAACAAAACCATATGAAACATATTTTTAAAGATACAGTGCTAGTGCATACCTGTTCCACACTACAGTGGAAATCACAGATTAAGATTTTCCTGCTCTGAACATCAGTTTTGCTCGTAGAGCCTGTTCAAGACAGTGTTGTAACACTACGGTTCTTTAGCTGCTACCTCGGGGTTACTGTAATGCATTGTACAGTGAGTCTCACTTGACAAACCATGAGGAAAGATCAACTAAAACTGGACCGTATCACTGCATTCAGAGTGTGGAATTACAGAACCGTAATAGTTGGAAAAGGCATCAAATTTTATCAAGTCCAATGATTAACATAACATTTCTACTAAACTGTGTCCCTCATCACCACATTTACATGTTTTTTTTGAACACTTCCAGTGTTCTACCAGTTCCCTGGACAACTTGTTCCAGCGTCTGAGCACCCTTTCAGTGAAGAATTTTTTTCTGATATTCAGCCCCCACATTATTACAACCTTTTTCAAGTGGTTGTAGAGGGACATAAGGTCTCCCATCAGCCTCCTTTTCTTCAGGCTAAACAACCCCAACTCCCTCAGCTGCTCCGCATAAGGACTTGTGCTCCAGACCTTTCATCAGCTCCATTGCCCTTCTCCGGATACACTCCAAGTAGGTCCTCACACCTGGAGAATGTTTTTGAGCAGTGAGACTTTCAGGCATTGTTTTCCTCCACTTTTTGGGTGGTCCGAACACAAAGCCAACCCTGTGGTTGAACTGCAGTGTTTATAGCAATGCATGTGTACCCCAATATTTTTAACAACCAAGTGCACTTCAAGAAGGGAAATGGTGGTTCAGAGGTACATTTCTACATTTTTCCATCAATTCTCACTTTATTAAGTCATCTTTTTGTAATGATCACAAACAGGGTATTTATCTGATCCTAGATGCTCATCAGGAGGTATGATTAGCAGCTTCAAGTATTCTAAAATTTAACAACAAAATAATACTAGATAAAAAGAGTTTTTTCAACTTGCAATGTTAAAATGAGTTGGTTTGCTATTAAAGTTGCTAGCCTAATTTCCTCACCCATAATATGCTGAGACATTTCATTACAGGAGAATTATGACAAGGAAAACAAGTGATGTCTTTGGACCATTCTGACCCAAATTGTGATAGGAGGGCCAAAAGGGAAAGGAACAGCCACAATGAGTGTGGGCAAGCACACAGAAGTCCTCCTAAGTCATGCCCAAAACACACTGGTAGCACTCCAGGAATTAAAAAAAGGAAATGGAAAGCTGAAGTAAATGTGTCCTGAGTCTTAGTTAAGAGTGCCACACCAGGGCAACTCAGAGGCTTGTGCATGCCAAAGAGCCAGGGTTAGGATAAATCATGAGGTAACAGAGTGGACTCATGGACATCTGCTATATATATTGCTATATACTTCATATATATAAATACTTTATTCAGTTTTCTATAGTCCACTCCATATTCTGAATGAATCAAGGATCAAGAGGAAAAACTATGTTGCATTCACAGATGCATTTTAGATATACTTTGAGTAGCAGACTTTATTTCTGATATATTCTGGCATCTCTGTGTTTGACTTTGTGCTGCAGTGGTCTTTTACCCACATTTCTGTATATAAAACCTATCTAGCTATTTACACCCCAAAAATCTGTTCAGTCTTTCATAAAACAAACCCAAAAATACAAATGTGTTCACTCTTCTCTGTGGAAGAATGACACATTTCTGGAACTCAGTGCAGGGTTTTTAATGTCTGGCAAGTAAACTAAAGCACTGTAGTTCCATTCCACATGTTTGTTTACAAATAGATCATGAAGGCAATATAAAAATTGTTTTCTATAACTGAAATTCTCTCTATTTACCTGTTAATTATGGATGGATCTTTGATTTGTTTAAGTCATCCACAAACAACATATTGTCACATACCTGCCATCCATCGAGGGAAGTGCTACACACATACTTAGGTTGTGGGAAAGCCCTAATTCCTCAAGGTCCACTACTAACAGAAGAGAGTCTAAAGGAGAATTTGAGAGTTGCTGTTTTAACACAGCTACTTGCAAAACTGCCAGGCTGTGTAGGTGAATGCAGGAAGATGTTACAGTTGGCTTACTGTGACAGAGCACTGATATTTTCACTCTGGTGGATCATCCTGGGATCACACTCCTGAGGATGTACTGGACTAGGATGCTCCATGCAGACCTGTTGCAGAAAAAAATCTGCTTTAACTAACGAGGAGAATAACAAAAAGAGAACAAGGTCTGACAGTTCCTTGATACTAAATGGTGTCACCTAAGCCCATAGCTGTCAAGGTTTTTGCAGTGCCAGAAGGGAGATTTTGGGGGTTTGCAGCTAGAGAAACAACTATGATGATTTAGGTTTAACCTCAGCAGTGCCCTGAACCATTATTTAATGATGACTCACCTTGGAGGATACTAGTTAAATATTTTGATAAATGGAAGAAATAAAAGTTAGTGGCCCCAACAGTTCCACTGTACATAAATAAATGAAATAGTTGATAAAACAGCATGAAAAGGCAGGTAGATAGCATATAATTATTCCCCAGGTCACATGAAATAAAATGGGTAGTGTAAATCTACTAAAGGGTATAATTATCTCCAGGTACCAGGTCCACATGAGACATTATCTAACACCTGCAAGAGCCAGCAGATTGTTTTCACCTGTTGCATCCATAGGAGATATTGCAGCGAGCAACTAAAAGCAATAGGCAGTTACTTCACATGAGTGAAATATTAAGGACAAGACAGAACTAACATCTGAGATTTGTGTTAAGGACACTGAGTAAGAGCCAATATGACATGCTAGACTCACTGGGTGAGGAGGTCAATTAAATATGCATGGTATTCTTCAGTAGATATGCTACATTTTCCATGCATTCTTTGGAACAGTGAAAATATTCCGCTGTGTTGCTGACAACCAACAAGTTACCCAGGGCCTTTACACAGCTGCCTAGCTGTCCTCTGTAGCTCTGCAGTAATGATAATCATGACATCCTGCATGAAGCCAGTCATGTCCATCAGGTCTGGCACTTCTCCCATCCTCTCAGCATGGGGAGGTATCCTACAGACACCTTGCATGTTACATCAGGCATTCTGCCTGATTTTTATTATATATTAATATGGTGAGGTGCAGAGCTGCAAAGGAAATGCCAGTCAAGAAAGCGGTAAAGTAAATTAAGTTTTCTGTTGTTTTTGTATGAATGCGAAAATGGAGACATGATACTAAGTGACATCTGTCAAAGTCTGCAGATGATATAGGGCATGTATCTCCTATCAGAGAATAGGATTCTGCTGGTTGGTCCTATACAATCAGAAGCATTTACATAATCTGTGGAAAGAGGAGCTTTCAGGAACAAAGGCTAGTAAATAGCTTAAAGAGTACTTCAAATGCAGAAAAAATAATGTTGATGATTTTAAAAAAAGGTTGTCTTCTGTCTCCCATTAAAAAACAAAAATCTAATGAATCAAGAATTTCACTGCATGATATAAAATTTCAAAACTGACATTTGCATTTAACTTTTAGACTCCTCCAATGGACTAATACTGAAGTATCCTAAAGCAAGCTACTTCAAGTGTTCTTAAACACACAGTCACCTTTCCATACTACTCTGGCATGATTTAGAATGAAATCTCGCAAAAGAAGTTTGCAAAGCTTTTGATATTGCAAGGACCTCTTGCTTGGCTCAATATTTGGAGGGAGTTTGATGTACTGTTACTGTACAATGTATTTTATAAACAGAAGGATGCATGTGTTTAGGATTCTACGAAGGATAATCCTGTACACTTTGGTCTTAGTCAAAAGATGGATATTAGTCTGTAAAAGATTTTCAAAATTTCAAACTTTAACTATTACAATCTTTTAAATTGGAGGGTTCCAAAGCATTAGTTACTACTCAGAAAATTAACTGCATTTAAGACCACCACGTTACAAATCTAGAATATGTATATTAATACCATTAATGGAGAAGTGGGTAAGTAACAAACCTACTAATGGTACTGCAAAAAATACAGATAGCATGTTTATGTGACACCAATTAACAGTGTGTTTTTGAAGAATGCCAGCTTGACAAGTCATTGCCAAGTACTGGAAACTTAAGACTCAAGAATATATGAGACATGACAGAGGCAGCATGAGTTCTCCCACCCTTCTTTCCCAATACTCTTCAGCCCTGACTTACCATATTCTGTGGAAAAAATTAATTTGCTATGCCTGCTCCACAGTTGTTATCTGTGAGTGACCACCAGCAGGCCTGCTGGCTAGTGCCAATTTTGACAGTGGATTATGTTGTGAAATGACATTTGTGTTTTGTACTTGCTCAATAGCAAACGGTGGTAAGGAAGTAGGTCACAAGACAACTTCCTAGTATAGGAAGGTGGCAGAGTTTTATGGGCAAACAACTTTAACCTGTCCTTTTCTTTTAGGTTATGTTTGTTTACCAGGGGGAAATAAGGGGGAGAAAAAAGTTTACCTGCCTGAAAGGAAGGAGCTTATGTACAGAGCAGAAAAAGATTTGATTGCCTGAAAGTAAAAGTGCCTATTAGAAAGAAAATAAACATTGCCAGAGAGAGGAGCTTACCCACTTACTTCAGAAAGCCTGCCTGCTTCCAAAAAAAGCATTCACCTGCTAGGACTCAGCTCACTGGCTTTTCTGCCATGTGCTGGAAAGCAAAACGCTGAAGCAAGGTCTATACTCATTACTTCTGCTTCTGTAACACAGTCAAAACAAGGCCATCAATTAATTTCTGCACAATAGCTTCTTTAGTTTTCAAATCTACTGTGCTTTGCTCACTGCTTTCAAAGCAATCTTGGAAAGTAAGGGTGCTATGAAAAGTGCTAATCTTTTCATCTTTTTTGCATGGGTTTAAGAAGGGAACAGAGTCTAGAAGTTATTCATCACTTACAAGGCATAACATGAAATTTTCTTGTGCTTTTGAAGTGATTCCCCTGCATATAATTGACTAAACTGATTAAAGCAACTGTTGAGTTGAAAGTCGTCCAACCATGGTCTGAAAAATGCCTTCATGTGAAATATTTAATATTTCTTTTTGTATGATCTCCTTATTAGGCTGTTCAACTTTTCATCCTGGGAAAATTATGATTTTTCAGGAAATTGGATTCTATCTCTTCACTCTTTCTGTAGCTGACATCATTTTCTTGGGGTTTTGTTTTTAGAACTGACCATTTTATTTCAGACATTTTAATTTTTAGAAAACACATTTCTTCTCTAGCGGAGCGCATTAGTTAATTATTACATGCCTTGATTTGCTGTGCCCACCCATACTAAGTTTTATGCAAAATGAAGAATTTATGTTTAAAATCAAATCATCATGAAGAATCCAAATCTGAAATCAAGTTTTTGGCATGAGGAAAATATATAAGACATTTTTAAATACTGTATTTCTCCCACTAGTGCATTTATTTTTATCTTACACGAGAATTTCACAGCATAACAGAATGGTTAAGGTTGGAAGAGACATCTGGAGGGCATTGTGTTCAAGCTGGGTGGCCTAGAGCAGAACCATCTCCAGATGGATTTTGAATATCACCAGTGATGGAGACTTCAGAACTTCTCCAGGTAATCTGTGTCAGTGTTCAGTTGCCTGTTTGTACTCAGTACACATCCACACACGTACACTTCTATTTTATAGATATTTTATATCTATAGATATCTATTTAACCTATGTATTTATGAGAAAATACGTGTTTTATCTGTGTGTTTGCAACATGCACTATATATTTTCTCATGCCCTCTCATTAAAAACAAATAGCCAGAAGCCACCTTACACTGAACTCTGAACCTCTTTATAGCATAGCTTCTGTCTTTATTAATCTTTAACAAATCCTTCTTGGGAAAAGAAAAAGCAAATACAAATGAATGCCCATTTTGTGTTCACATATTAAGATCCCAGTGTAGCTGATTTTCATTCCCATTTAGCTAGTTGGGGGTACCTGGTAAGGTGGGTGCACTCCTAGATCCTCATGTGCATCCTTACCATCCACAGACCTGTGCTGCCGATGGGCTAACCTGGAAACCAGGTTGTGCAATAGGCAGCAATGTAAGTTTTAAAATAATTCTTAAAGCCTTCAAAATAAAATTAAAAAAAAAAAATGGAAAACTTTCTACTTTATTATATTTATCTATATATTTTTAGGCACTACATTATCTATTCATAGTTCAGCAGGTATGCCACGCTCATCAGTTTCCAAATTATTTGCTGGCTTCCTGGCACACCTCTTAGTTATTTTTATCTGATATTTCAAATAAATTACAAAATGCCTTGAATTGCATGATTAGTCCATTATGTATTCTGTTTATTACAATTATATGAACTTTTGATTAACCTCCATAAGTTTCATGAATAAATTACCTGGATCGAGGAAACTGCCAGTTAATGTTACAATGTTCCAGTGAGGAGTTTCAAAGAGATTAGTCTGCCTTTTTTAGAGGCAACTTTTTTCCTCCCTGCTTCTTTTAAAAGGAGTGGATGCTGCTGTTGCTCAGGTTTTATGAAGAACATGTGAATCTATTTGCAACCCCCTCAAAATGAGTGGGTGCAAAATTTACTCACAGAATCACATCTTTGGAAGATGATTTTTGCCCTTTTAGATATTGATGGCACAGCCATTTTAACATGATGAGGACAAATTGTGCTAATCATCATGAGGCTTTCAAGCTGTACTAAATTACAGTCCAGAGATTTCCTACCTGTATCTTCTGTGGGTGGCGTTGAACAATTTCTTGTTGAGAAATCTAAAAAACTTCTCTATATTCCACAATGCATTTCCCATGAGGAAGAATCATAATGGTTGCCAAAGACTTGTCTCTGCTTTTTCCCAAAGATCCTACATATCCATTTCAGAGAGGTCTATCGTTTGGATGGCAAGTTTCATTCAGGCAGATGGACCAGCACCACCACTTTATAGAAGTGATCAAGGAAGCAGAAGAAAAAATGATGGGGATGTAGCCTTTGGGTACATGCTGAGGTCAGTAGGGAATGGGATGACCAAGACAGCATCTTGCCTCAAGACAGCAAACAAATTGACCACACTCAACACCTACTGTGTATTGTAGGGTTAGGACAAGATAAGAAGTGGGAGAGCTTTCTGCTGGTCTGTCAAGAAAAATTAATAAACCTCCAGAGAGAACCTGTTGGTAAAAGAAAACCTGATGGCATGGGGATTGATCAGGCAGAGAAAGGCAAGGCACTGGAGAAGGGTGCAGGTGTCTCTTTGATTAACTTTACAGAAGACCTTTGAATACAGAATAAAAGTATGAACTAAAAGTATTAATCACAATGACATAGGGTCTTTCTGCAAGAGTTGAGAAGGACAGAGATGTCCACAGGAGCATTTCATTGCTGGTCCTCAACAGCATCACAGCAATCAAACAGCTCAAAACAAGAGAGTTTGTGCAGTAGACCCTTATGAGGTGCCTAGGAAGGCACAAGGGGGGTTGGGAGACCCTGAAAGAACAATGGTGAGACTGAAAGGGTGCTGGATGAGCCATCAGAGCCCACTGGGTGGGGTCCACTGGCCTGGCTCAGCAGTGTGAGGCTGTTCCAAATGGATGTTGATACAGAAAATGTAGGATATTTCATCCCTGCCTTAGTGAATCTTTAGACTGATCCTAGAAGACAAAATTTGTTAAGTATTTCTTAAATAAATACACAAGGTCCTGTTAGGTCAGAATAGTCTGTGGGTTCAGTTCAAATTTGATGGAAAACTACTGGGAATGATCATCTAATGAGCCTCAGCTATAAATATTATTATTAACATACTGATTATATCTTTTTCTATGCTGCTTTTTCGTAGGAGATAGACAGAGATGGTGCCAACTGCTCTCAGCAACTGGCAGAAACATAAAGCTGGCTGAAAACCAGCTTGTTGCAGCTCAGATTGGTTAGATAGATGGCATTCAGGAGAAGTATTTCAGACACAGAATACTCCAACAAACTATTCCTGAAATGTTTTTATATTAGATTTAAATTTCTGTGGGATTCACAGATCTGTTTGGGGTCAGCTTTCCAGGGAAAAATGTAACGCTGCTGATCATACATGTTTTCTCTTGTGGAAGACTATACTCACAGTAAGTGTATTCCCTTTTCTGTGATCTGTAATCACAAAAGTCCCAGGATGTCTTCAGGAGAGGAAAAAGTGCTAAGGCCAAACACCCCAATGACATTACTCTTCTCAGTGAATACCAGGGTGCAAGCTGAGCAAAGGCAAGTGAGAGCCAGGACACCCAAATAATAATAGAGGGGTGGGGACCAAAATGAAAAGCATTATTCTAATGATCAACATACCACTACAGATGCTAGAAAGCAAACAAAAGAGATAAGGAAGGGAACATTTTCAAGTGCTAAAAGAGGAATGTTTTTTTTAAGTAAATGTGAGGACAGGTAAGGTTGTAAAATATGTTCTCTCTACAAGCTAAAGTCAGGAGCATTAGATGTGTAAAGAGGCATGAATTTACGTAAGAGAGCTATTTATTATAAAAACTAACAATGCATGCAGCTGAAGTTCACCGGTATTTCTTTACAGCAACCCTGGCAAATAGTGTAAGAATTACATAGGATACTATGAACTTTTTGGTGTAATTTCCTTCTGTTTCCCAGAAACAATAAAATAACATGCAGGAGTCCTTTTGCTTTCCTCAGCGCAGTGACATTTCACAAAAGGTAAAGTAATGCTGCACCTACTGACTTCCCTTGTCTATTTACAAGAGGAAATGTCATCAAGCATTCAAAATGTCACTACCTACTGGGGTGACGTCATGGAAATATTCCTTCCCCTTCAGATGCTGGTGTTTGGAGCAATAAACCATAATCTGCTTAAGGAGATGATGGTTTGGTAGGCAAATGGGACTGAGCTTAATACCTACAAAATGAATTGTGGAGCAAATACATTTGCCAAGACTGAAGACATTTTCCAAGGAGCTCAGACAAATGTTCACTACCGTTGTCTGCTTCTTAAGCCAATTACTGCTGCAATGCAGACAAAGAGGTGCTGTGTCTGCTACTTAGCCATCTTGTTACAGTCCTTTAAAAGTGTCATGTACAGAGAGAAGCATATTTGTAATCTTTATACTAAGTACACTTCACCTTAATTGCATCACCTCATGAAATTATATAAACAAGACTTTTGTATTTGTGCTAGAGATTCTCTTGAGCTGTAGAAGTAAGAGTTGCTTATGAATTTCACAGGATACAGTTAGTGGGTTTAGGACCCACACTTTTGGTAGATTTATTATTTATGTGAAATAAACATATTTCTAAAATTTCTTTCTGGTATTAAATGTTTATCAGATTCATATCCTGCTGTTTATTTCTTGCTTATACCCAGATTTTTTCTTAGTAATCCATAATAAAGCCTTAAAATGAAATAGTTTTCAGAAAAAAAATTATCTGATATGCATTATCTACCTAATTTCTTCATTATCAAATATGACAATAAATATATATGACAACAAAAAGGTCTTTAAACAAAGACTAGCATTATGTCCCTTTTCCCTTTTAGTCTGTTTTATCCAAGAGAGACATACACTGCTTCTTGTAGCCTAAGGACTTGCAGGCATAGGCATAAATCTCAAAGTGAATCCTAAATTGAATCTACACTATGATGTTAAAAAAATCCACTTATGTTTTTTTTTATTTGTGGTCTCTTTGTTAGGGTTTTTTTTTTTTAATCAACTCTTCAATTCTTGATTAAATTGCAACTAAAATATAAATAAATATATATAGCACAGTGCTGGTTCTCCTAATCACTCATAACCTGCAATTGCTGATCTCAGCACCATTATTTTGGCAGTCATCCTCAGAGGCCTTTTGAGTCCTGAGGAGCTGTTGTGTAAAACCTTATGGTAGACATCAGTTTGAGATTTCTAGCCCCTAAAATTAAATATGCACCGAGTTTCTCAGTCCTACCACCAAGCTAGCACTTTGGGGTATTTTTATGAAAATTCTCTGGTTGAAAACACTGTTTCCATTAGTTTGCAAAAGAAAAAAGGTGACAGTGAAGGATAAATAATTTTTACTCACATTTAACTTGAGCACCTGAACACTTGCCCGAGGTCATTCAGTAAGTCAGAAGCTGGACTGACTGCAAACTTTCCTGCATCTTCTGTGCTTTCATTATCAGAGACAGTTCCTTAGCTTTCTCACATTTTTTTCAGAACTTTCCAGCCCAGCAAGATTCCCTGGAGTTCCGATGAGTTGAGAGCCAGTGCAGAGCTTATCTGAATCTCCTAAATTTCTGAAGATTTCCTATCACAAGATTACACATTTATTTTTAGTAGCTGTACAACTTCTAATGCGAGCACAAACCCCAAGTCAAACTAAGTTTATAAAATTATCAGATAGAGCTAAGATTCTCTGACTTCTAAATGATTACATTAGCGTCAATGAGTAGGATGCATTTTGTGCAGATACAGTTATACACAATTTAAAATTCACCTGAATATTCCAGTTAAATGAAAGAACTGATCTCTGGAGATTAGCTGAGGAACCATATTCCTTTTACTTGTTTCAGCTAGATCTTTACCAATTTTTTTGGAACATTTTTGCCTCTCATGATATTTATAGGGATTACTTATTAGTGTCTCATTTCAAATTAATGTGAGGATGCAAGTGCCCTCCCCCCAAAAACTCTTTCCATTTTATCAGCTGAAATAGAATTCTATATGTAATATTAAAATAGTAAGGTTGCATCTACGTAGTGCAGACAGCAGAGGTTCACTCTCAGACACTGAAAAAGGAAAAAAACCCAAGACATCAAAGTAAACTCCAATATTCTCCAATTGTTGTTATAAAAGGGTTTCAGATTCATTAGACCATTATAATACTTATTTCAATTACTTCCAGGCAACTTTATATTATTATATATGAAATACTTTATATTACAGCAAATGCAATTTTTATGGCTTATCTTCTTGCAAAAATGAATGAAAAAAATACTAAAAATATTTACATTAAAGTCAACTTCTGGACTAAAAATCAATAGCCTGGGAATGTTGTACAGGTGAAACACTGTTGCACTAGCTTACAGGTTAGCTTCCCATTAAAGAGGAATTTAAGGAAACCGGAAAAAATATCTTTTCCAGTTTTCAAATATTTATTTCTTAATTTAGAAAGTTTATTACTCTTGAACTAAAGAGATTAGGAAAAGAACGAACTATTACTTCTTACAAACTTCTAGCTATGGACATTCAAATCCAAAACAAAGACATGTCCTCGGGAAGTTTCCACATCATTCAATGTAAAACAAAGTACTGTTGGCATTAGTAATTAAGGAAATCATTACAGATATATATATCTGTATTATGGTTCCCAGGAAAAAAATTGCTCTGGTTGTCACAATTTGGATGAACTTCAGTTTCTCTTAGGAAAGTTCCAAGCACACATCCCTCTGTCACACCATTTCCATGCAGAGAGCTGCTCAAAAACTTCCCACCTCCTCCAGTGTGAGCAGTTAGCAGGCCAGATGGACAGAGTGTAGCAGTAAGTCATTTGTCCTGAAATACAGCCCTAATCCGAAGGAATTGAGAATACATCATTAAAAATTCATGGTGTTAAACAAATACTTATGTTTCAGCTACCTTATTTTCTCCTGGATAATTGCTTTTACATTTGCTTGTAATTTGACATTATTGAATGAACATGTGACAAAAGAGATATTTAGCTTTCCACTGCAACTATTGAGAGAAATGGGCTCAACAGAAACAACCGAGCCATAACCAATCCTCAATCACTCTCTGGTAGGACAGGGCAGCCCATGGGCTGAGAGAAGAATGATATTCTGGAAGCTCTGCCTCATGAATTGTCTTTGTTTAGAATACACAGCTGGGCACATAGATGGTTTAAATCCCCTGGACTGACACTCTCTTCAGTGGACAGGTCTCCCATGTGTAATTAGTTAGACACAGTGTCTGGCAGTGCTTCATGGCTTCCTAGGCAGAGTGCTCTGCTTTGGGTTCTTTCCTAAAACACGAACTCCAAAGAGTATGTTCAATTTTTCAGCTACCTGAACATTGACTTTAAAGAGCTCTTTCTGACATCCTGCTTTTGGCTTTGCTTTCTCCCCTGTTGCTACTTTATCATGCCCACTAGGCTGTACATGAAGCACCTGAAGGATGGCTGTGAAGGAAAAGAACCAAACAAATATCCTTCACATCTGGCATATTGTGCCTGCTGGAGCACAGCATGGCTCAGGGAAGGTTTTAAAAACACTGAAAGACTTACTGCATTTTGTTTCTACACTCCTGTTTTCCCTTTTGAAGACTGTGGGGGAGCAATGCACATATACCCAGGTTCTCCAGCCCTGTGATACAAAATTCTGCAAGCATGAACAAAGCAAAAACTAGTAGATTTTCAAGATCATCCACATAGAGGAATCTATAAAATAAATTGACTCTCCAGACAGATAAAAAAATTGCTGATCTTTAGCACCTCCCATTTAATAATGTTAAAGCTCATTACAAACAGTAATACGCCATGCCTCATGATGGATAGTAATATTAATAGTATCTTTTTGGCCAGCAGTCTGATTTTCATAACGTGCCTGTTCATTCATTCATATATTTTATGAGTATAATTACAACAACTGTGTGTTTCTGTTGGCCTATTATATGCATAAGTAGCTATTTGCATCTGCAAATATCTCATTTACATGTATGGTCACTGTTATGTCTATGTGCATAATTTAGATGTGCAATTGCAAACATTGTAATGTTCACATACTTATAAGAAAAAATGTCCATGAGCTAAGCCACACATCCTGCAATGTCAACTTTGTGGCAGAACTGTGAATGCAGCACAAATTGTCAGACTCCCAAGCCTGCAATTTAATCACAGAGCCTCACACAGTAGAAGAGGAATGAGAGACGTAAGCAAGCTGAAGGAAGCAGCCCAGTAAGGATAATGGTGATCCACCTCAGACTCCCTTTTTGACTTTGTTAAATTGTTAAGGCTAAGGGATGAGCCCTGTTGTTTCAAAGAATAGTTCACCCTGACTGATGTCTTGTGAAATAAACCTGTGGGAGTAATAAAGCAGCAGAGATTCAGCACCAATCTTTGCAAAGATTGATCAACATGCTTCTTTTTTATTCTGTTCTCTAATTTGTAATCTATTAAATTGGATGATTTTAACTTGCTGGAAACTTTCCAAACACTTCTGTTACCCAGCTACCGAGATTTGTAATCCAGTCTTCTAGGAACCATACGATAAACCACAAATGTGATTCTGTGCTTCTAAAGGATATTTGTGTTAAAGAAAAAAAATTATTTAATTCATTGAGCTATCCAAAGTAACAATTCTTGTTGAGCAATAAGACAGAGTGCATGGCAAAAAAGGAAGCGAAGTGTGAAAAACAGCAGGAACTTTTCTGGTAAAACTATATTGTGTTTAATGAAAAGGACTACCAACCTCTGAACTCATACCAAATGTAATTCAAAACATCAGAACACACACACACACAAATTATGAATAGTGAGTAAGTAGAAGAAAACACAAAAATTCTGTTTTCTCTAGGGCATCATGAGGCACATGAGAGCAGAAGGGCAACAGAATCCACAGTCTTTGGAGAAGGCTTGTATGGGGAGATATAAAAATCCCAGATTCTGCTCTCAGTTCAGGAAGAGATTTTCTTTCTATGTGACTCTGACAAGACACAACAGAATTGAAACAACACCTTGACGTTGAGGGCAGTACTAGATGGCTGGAGCTGAAGTCCAAATTTGTGACACAATACCTTACTCTTTAGTAAATATACTTCAATATATAGGTTTTGAAACTCTGTAGCTACCTCTTTATTTTGTTCAACATTCATAACTATTGTCATATTTACCAAGAATGTGTCAAGTTAGTTCAATATAAAACATGTAATCACACACATCACAGTCTCAGTATCTTCACAAGTAATTAACTTATGCTTTCTTGAAACAAAGCCCCTCAAACATCCTCAAGAGGTAGATGTTTAAGTTCCCTAAAAAAAGAGCAGCAGATGTAACACCTGTACCCAAAAAATCCCCCAAGAGCACCCCTAATCTATTTTTTTCCCAGTTTAGTAGGAGATAGAACAAGTAAATGGTCTATTTAGACTAAAAACAGAGGTTCTCCTCCCTTTAGTGTGATGTTCCTGGTGCAAAAAGAGAAGAACAAAAAAGTAACATAACTACAGGTAAAACAAGGTTATTTGAATAGAAAGGAAAATCCTTAAATTCTGCTTTCTTCCTTTCCAGATTAGTTTTATGTTTTTATATTCAACTGACACTGGAAATCAAAGGAAATAATCCAAAGATCAGTGACCAGAATTTGAAACTTATTTCACCTTTCTGAAGGTGGAAGACAGTGTCATATTACTGGTCCAAGGCCTTTGTCTTTTGCTGCACCAGGCAGGTTACAGAATTTTGCCTGTGAACTGCATTGCTGTCAGTGATGGTTATGGTTACCCACTAGAACTGGATCACTTTTAATGCCTGGAAAGGATAGTAGATATATCAGCACCTGTACATCCAAAGAGTGTATGTGTATTTTTAACTACCAGGGTAATCTTACCTACTTTTTGCCATTGCTGTCACTTGTTGTGACATTGCTGTTCCACTTGTTGTGGGATCCAGTGGCCGTATTTTGCTTGAAATAAATTCCAGCTGCCAAATTTCTATTACAGTTTGAATTTTGATTTAATTATTGCCAACAAGCATCTGTTTATTCCTCTCTTCCACATTTTATCTCTCTATGAAGAATCCTTTCGGGTAGCAGTTAGGGATACTAAAGCTGACTTTTGCCCATGGAGATTCTCTAAATCACCTATATCAAACAAATCAGACACCCTCTTGCCTGAGTGTATGAGTAAGTAGGTAACTTTATTTGAAAATATTCATTAAATGGTTTCATTATTTTTCATATTACTTTAAAGTCATTAACATATTGGGTCAAATTATGATCTCAATTACAGAGGAGTAAATCTGAGGTAATTACATGGACTCAGAATATGATAAAAATCTGGTGCAAAATAATTAGAACCTTTCAGTTGCTCATGGTGAAACTTCAATAGTGGAATAATATAAATTAATAAAGATAACCAAGATGTATGATGTCAGAAAATTCACTGAAAATGAAGTCTCCAGTTGCATTGTTCACAGGACACATATCAAGTAAAGCAAACAAATGAAGGCCCAAGGTCCTGGTAATCAGTGTTAGAGCTACTTATGATCTTCACCCTTTTGGTCCAAACTCGACTAATCCAATTGATAAACTGAGCATCAATGACCTTCGTTAAAAATTCATTGAAACCTCACTGTGTAAATGATAACTATTAACCTTAAATTATGTGGATATATAATTATCCAGATTGGATTATCTGCATACCTATTACAGGGGCACAACCTGACTCCCCCAGGAGCCCCCTGCCCATATGCACATTAGAAAGTTCTTATTCTAAACACATTTACAGAAGCAAATACATTAAACAAACTTTTCACTGTTGAAAAAAAATCAATATGCTACAAGATAGGAAACATCAGAATTAAAATTGCACATAAACATATTCCCCTCTCTACTAACATGTGCATATGGGAACCCTCTCCTTCAGCATGGAGGATGGATGGTGCACACAAGAAGCCCTTCCATTTTCTTTTTTTCTATTCAGTACTGTTTGTCATATCCTGAACTACAGAATATAGGATGGTAAAGTCCTGATTTTGTAGTGTTTGACTGCTTCATCAACATTAATGTGTGCTATTCTTCCAACTACATTTATTAATGATATGGGGCAAATCCTGTCCTATAGAAAGTTTGTATAACTGGAAAAAAAGTTCTCAAAAGGTGGTCAAGGCAAATGTTGAGAGGTAGGAAATACAGAAACAGATAATACAATCCTTTAAAAGTATCTGCTTAATGCCTCAGTTTCAGAGGATCTGGGCTATGCATCCTATACTCACACAGACTTCTGAGACTTCAACAGCTGGAGCATTTACCCCTATCTTCTTGGAGACCTTGGAGAAGCAGCCACCAGTTCCAGAAGATTTCTTACCTACCCTGGGGTGACCCGAAGGGATTTGTTAGTTTACTTGTTTGTAAGTAACCTGAAGTGCAGGCAGGGAGAACCCAGAGGTAGCTCATTTTGGTAACAGCCTGCCTGGCAGGAAGCCAAGCTCCGGGATCTGGACTGGACATGGCATTGGAGAGCTCAGGAGTTTGCTGCAGTTGCATTGGGAATGATACCTGCCAACACAGACACCAGCTGTAAACACTGCAATCACTTTAAAAACAAGGACCTACTGGGCAAAATGATCAAAGTAAAAAATGCTAATGCTAATTATGTGTGCCCAAAATAACTGAAATAGGATAATTTCTTGCAGAATGTGTTATCATTTTATATCCAGAGGTCATAAATCCAGTTCTCCTGGATGCTAGCTGCCATAATGGAGGCTCAGCCATCCTCCCACACAGGTATTAGGTCTCCAAGGCAGGGAAAAAGCCTTTGTTGTATGTGTCTGGTTCAGTATTTCCCAAAGAATCTATGACAGATGAAAGGATAGCATCTAGTTTACCCAGCTTTCCTTGAAAATACAGTAACAGCAAAATAATTCAACTTTTTAAGGAAAATACAATTCACTGTTAACAGAAATAACTGCTGTTTCTTATTAAGGAAACCTCTCATTTTCAGGTCAACCCTTTCTTTCCCTACCTCTTCAGTTTGTTTCATGCCCAAAATAAAAATAAGCTGATTTAACTCATAAAAATACTTTCAGAATATTTTTAAAGATCGTCTTTTTCAGCCCTTAAAATAATTTAAAACAAATAGTCAAACAACAAACATTTCAAAAAGTCATCCACTCAGATGTTTGTAAAGATGTTTTTTCTTTTTTGCCTTATAATCACCATAAAATTTTTTAAAAGTGACCTTGAGTACTTGCATAACCTGCAAACTGTATTTTTTGCAAGGTAAAATTTCCTAACTTGCAGGTTTGACTGAGTGATCTCCGTAATTTTTCAGCATGTTGGTTTCCTGCCAAAATTATTAAATGTTGATAGCTTATAAATTACTTAAACAAAGATCTTCTATGAAAATAGTCACCAGTAGAAATCTATCACAGGGGGTCCGATGCTGGTCAGCACCGGTGTGCCGCGACCTTCCTAGAGAGAGCATCCTGCAAAGGACAGCTCTTCCAGGGGCGACGGCAGGCCTCCCTGGGCAGCAGGGGATTTCAGCAAGTGTAGCAACTTCTCTGCTACAAGTAATTCCAGCTCGTGTGATTCAGCTCTTTGTGAAATCACCCAGGCAGAACTCAGGGACAGAGAGACAGGAGCCTCGTATGGCAATTCCACAGAGGTGGCTTTTATTGTCCCGCAGCCTCTGTGAAGGGAAGGCCAGGGACAAAGACTCCCTCCCATCACGGCTTGAGGACGGAGGTTATATGGGGAAGGCAGAGGGTGGGGTAGAAACCAACTAGCCAACTGGGTACAGGCTATTACCACATAGAAACAAGGCATGCTGGGGGTGGTTCACTTTCTCACCATGACCCAGAGGAAGGTTGCTTATCTCTGGGGAAAGTCTTTTTGCCCTCAGCCCTCTCTCCTCCAAGGGAGTGCAGAGGGCTCTTGTGCCAAGGGCTCACAGCCCTCCACAGTGATTAATACTGGTCTTTATTTCTGTTGGTCCAAACCTCCACAGCGTTTTTTGTTGTATTAGTGGTTAAGTGTAGTCTCCCCCAGTCCAAATTAGAATAATGCACCACCAGAATTTCAGTAAAGATGAACTTTAGGAATTACTATGGTTAAAAGACAGGCTGTGACATTTCACTTGCATAGAAGAAACTTTAGGTGTTTGATTAGCAGTGACAATTTATTAGTATGTTTTTGCAGCATGCAGATATTGCTGATTCTGATAAACTTTTTTCGTTTTTTAAAGTAAAAGGAATAGAAAAAAGAATTGTGCAGAATGCTCACAGTATCGCACCAGTCAATGCCACAGTTTTCTCCTCAGAGGCATACAGAAAAAAGACAGAAAAAAAGCCTTGCCCTCATTTTGGCTTTACACTGCACCTTTTTTTCATTTTTATGTTAATCACTATCCAAAACCAATATGTCATCTTTCTGGAATAATGTCATCATGAACCTACAGGAGAAATGCATTTTTGGTTATGGAAAAAAAGGTAGCAAAAGCAGTAAAGAGCTCTGTGCTTTATGAAAATATCTGCCCTTCAAACCTAATGCACATCAAGGATACATTAGAGTTCTGAGGACAGAAAGTAATAGAGCCCTAAGAAATGATACTGTTGGACTTGAATTTTGCCAGAAGTAGTGGGTGCCAATGTAATTTTGGTGGTGTTCACCAACTTTTCATAATCCAATGGTAGCACATATTTCTCACTTGTCACAGTAAAAGCCTAACACTAATGTAAAGATTTTTAGCTTTTAAAGAATCATATTTTTAGAGAACATGCGAGAATTGCTTTGTAACAAATGGGTTACCTTTCATTTTGAATCTGAAAAAAAAAAAAAATGGAGGGAGAGAACACTGGCATTTTCAGTCAAAACAAAGCTTGCTACAAAAGTCAGATTTAAACAAGAAAACAATATCTTTACTTCCTTCAGCAAATGTGTTTGCCAATCTACATGAGACCTCTGAACATAGTGGTCTCTCTAATTAAATATAGATTCTTCATATTTATTCCTGAAATTTAGAGTATGTTAAGTTATGGTTAGAAATGACAAGCCATTTTGGGAAATGGCTTGAGTTAGGAGGAAGAAACAGACTACAAAATGAGGCTTTATACAGAAGTCTTTAATCTCTAAGGTATCTCAAATTGCTTGCAGAAAAAACATTGCTACATCAATCATATAAACCCAGAGAACCTTTCAGAGATGGCAATATGAAGTCAACAACTGTTCAGAACTCAGTTCAAAGTGCAGAAAGGTTTAAGGAGGCTGCTACAACCCAGAGATGGTATGCTATAAGAAGTAGCATTTCCAACTGCTTGGACATGTTAGCTGAAGTGCTCATGCATGTAACTCTGAATTGAACTATCAGCTTAAATTTCAGTCTTTGGGGGATGGTTTCTTTATGTTTTCTTATGCTTTCTACAATACTGCTTTTAAGAAACCTCCTTCTTTCCAAGATGGTTCCATCATCTGTGGCCTTCAACATGACCAGCGTGATCAAGGCTTATCAACACGATACATAGGCTATGTAAGAACAGGTTCCTGGGTTTCATGTCAGTGTTTCTTATTTTGATCTTATTTACACCCTGTGAACATAATGCAGAGAAATAAACTTCAATGAAGTGCCCTTCTTAGGAAGAAAAATTAGATGGAAGCACTATTAATTCACACATATCTACTGTTTGCATATTGTAATGCTACTTATGCTACTGCACATTAAGCAAAATGCCCTGTAATCCCAAGAACACTATTTTTATTTTCTTTTAATAGTTTTACCCAAATAGGTGACAGATATATAAACAATTAAATTAATCTAAAAATTCCAGATGTTGTGAATATACGTTTTGATAACATCAAAAGGAACAAACACATTCTTAAGCAGAAAGACCACTTTAAAGTGGTAAGTGCTATTTGTTGAGGAGTTTATACTGCTCAGAATTAATACTTTACATAAATATGGGGATGTTCCCTCATCTCTCAGTAGCAAACCAAGGAGGGAATCAGGACACTTGTTCCATTGATTTCTCATTTGCTTTTGGAGAGAGAGAGGGAAAAAACAACACTAGCAAGAAGCAGCTTTCTTGGAAAAAAAGTTGAGCTAGGTGAAAAACCAGATCTAGAAAGCACTTAGGTAAGTTTCACGTCTAAAACAAAAAATCCGGGCACCTAATGCTGGCAGCGCTTGGTAGAAACCCTGTTAATTTCTTGTCTCTTTGTGTCTACCAGTGAGCTGATAAAGACCATGGAAGTCAATATACAATGACTTCAACACCTAAAGAGATAATACTGGCAAGATAGTCAAGAATATGTTCCAAAAAACTCCAAAAAACATTCCTCTAAAGACAAGGAGATATTTCCCATTTCTCTGTACAAGTGAAGGAAAAAAACCCCAAACCTGTTTAAATCATCCTCAGCTTCTGTCCTGTTTCCCCAAATGCTGGTATCATTCCTACTGACAAAGTAGACATTGACCTGACCTCTTTCAAAATTAAATTTTTAACTAATAATCACTTCTGGGAAAAAAAAAAAAAAAAAAGGGCCAAAGCACATACAAAGGGCATGAAATTTGTGTTATTTGCCCTGAAAAGACAAATAACATTAAAATTGTGTAAAAAAATAGCCATTTTTTCAAAATGTGAGAAACTTTAATTTTTAATTATGATCCAAGTCAATTGACATATATATGAAGGTCTCAATTTTTGTTCCAAGTAGCAAGCAGAGCAGGGTAGCTTATGAACCTGTGCATGTGTGTATACATGTACATATGCATTATTACTGTAACACAGAATGAATTGCAAAGAACCAGAGGAGAGTTAACTGGCATACATAAAATTGCACCTTTACACTTCAAATGGAAATACACAGCCCAGTAACATGTTGCAGTTCTGTAAAAATCAGTTTTGTTCTTTTCCACTAAGAATCATACAAATTACTCTGATCTCTCTGAACTTTAAAAATACATGATGGATATATAACCTTTGTTCTCTTAACTATTTCTACCTTGCATTGAATTTTTAATTTTTTTATACATATATATGCAATCTTTAATTTTTTTTCCCTTTCATTATCTTTATAATATCTGTTTCTTTTTTCTCACTGGAAGGGTTTAACTTGTTGCTCTTACCTAAGACCACAGTATACAGTGTTTACAAGAGCTACTTTCCATTCTGAAACTAAGGCTGAGAAAATTACTTCTATTCAACGCTTCTGCTTTAAAAAGGATAATGATTTCATCTGGTTAGAGCTGTCTGTACCTACTTAGTTTATTGCAGGGAAGAAATTGCCTGTTTGCTCATGATAAGATAATTTGTCGCCTTGGAAATTAAATTATCCATTCCAGTTTACCTTGAGGAGGAATACTATATAATACCTATTTGTTCCATTACACCCTTTAAATCAGAAATATGCTTTATTCTACAAATATGTTCCATGTAATCAGAGACATTAAGACAAGTTAAAATAGCCCCTGACTGCAACTTAATTAGCCTGCAAAGTTGTCAATTGTGTAAGACTTGAATCCAGTGGAACTAAAAAGATATTGAAAAAATAATTTCTTTTAAAGACTAAAACTAAGCTTGCAATACATTTTTAAGATAGCTTTTTATATTTTTTTCCATTCTAATAGTCACAGAAAGCCATATAGGGTACACATCTTCACTCCATCAAACCAGAACAACATTTCTAGGTATCATTACAAGATGGAACATGCAGGATCAAACTTCATTTTTCACCTAATACTTTAAATTCTATAAGGGATTAAGGATTATAAGTATGTGGCCAATGTGGGGTTTTTCCTGTTTCTGCCAGACTGTGCTTAAATACATAAATATGGTCTGTTTTTCAGAGGCACTGGTTTGTAAAATTACCATTTTTCAACCAGTTTTAAAGTCCAAGCTGAGTGAGGGGGTTTTAATATTTAAAACCTGCTATCAGAAACCCACAGTAATTAGGAATGGTCATAGTTCTAGGCTGGGGAGAACACACCAGAAATGCTGGGTAGGGCATGGTAGGACACAGCTCTCAAGGCACTGTTTGACAATAGGCTCTGAAAACCACTTCTGAATCCTCTATAAAGTTCATCTATGGAACAGCATAATCCAAGCGATTCATTAACTTCTTACAGATGGAAATTAAAAAAAAAAAAAAAGGCTAAGAAAATTAGGTTTTTCCATGGCATATTTTTCCTAGCCTTTGAGTAGTGATGAAGAGAAGCTGGTCTTGTGATGGTGATAATGGATTACGAAACAAAGCCTCGCGCTTTTGGCTCTGACACGGGCTCTGCATGTGACCTTCAATGAATTGTATAATCCCCCCGCTCCTGTTTCTCCTCTCTCCTCTTGTGAAACAAGGAAGAAAATTTTACCTACAGTGAGAAAGCTGTGCAGGGGATTAATTAGATATTTATTGGATGTTTTAGATGAGAAATATATGGAACAATCCACTTTATTTGAGGCTAAAATATATTTATTTTTAATTGCATTCTAGAGATAGGAGTTTTCCAATAAAACCATTTTTTTCCTCCTCAAAATACTGGTTTGACACAAATGATCCTTTTCATGGTACCAAAGTGGCTGAAGAAGTTTTAATAAGGGAGATTTTAAGGTTTCTGGGGAGATTTCTACATCCATCATAGAACAACTGGGAAATGTGACTTGGTTTTCCCACTGACACGGATGCTTACTAAGCCCATACTACAGCTAACAAAAATATATATAATGGCCTTTACACTAATCCTGAAATATCATGACCTTCCTTCACCTTATTTGTAATCTTGCTATCTCAGTCTCACTCACACATTAACAACTGCTATACCAAATACATTTTTCAGTAGTATTTTTCCTGCTGTCTCATCTTGCTAGTACATGCAACGTTTTGGAAAAGTTGAAAAGAATTCACAAGCTTCAGAGGTGGAAAATAACAGATATACATGGAATGGGAGCTGGAAATGGGATTTTAAGTAACAAGGAAAGAAAATTCCCCTCCATTTCTAGTTCCACTTATTAGTAAATTAATTATATTATTTACTAAGTAGGGAAGCATTTACTGGGAGAAAATTCTGCATGTGAATAAAACATGATTAGATATTAGTAATTAAAATGGCAAAGTGTCTCCATTAAGCTTCAAAAGAGCACTTAAGCAAGCAGGATCCAAGCAATAAAATTGCAAGAAATCTGAATTATTCCAACATCAAATGAATTGAATTCATTTACTTCTGGATGGCATAGTGTGTGCTCTCAGTAAACAAGGAGAATAAATTATTTGATCAAAAATCAGGAATAAAATGAGTAAAATCATCTTTTGACATAGAAACTGTTGGCCTAATGTATTTTGTACTTACCAGCTATTGCATACCAGTGAGAATTAATGGTTGATCGAGGAGTTACTCCCAATTTTCCAGGTTCTCTAGTAAAGGTGAATATTAGAGTCTTATAAAAATAGCCACACAATATTTTTTTAATGTACATTAGCACAATTGTTTTCAGGAACATTCTCTTAAATAATGTAGACTCTACAGGCAATATTAATGAACCCTTTGTTCAGCTGCATTTTTCATTTTAAACTGGGAAATGCTGTTTTACCTTGCCTTTTCTGCTAATCCTTCAATATTAGTGGCATAGCCACCAAAACCACAGTCCATGGACTTGGAATTCCTTAGGAAAAAGAACAAAACAAAACAGAAACATACCCAAAAACTATAATAAAAAGTAGGACTTAACCTAAGTCTGGTTTTATAATTTTAATTCCAGGAAAAGATGCACAGACATAATACAGTTGATTTTCAATCCCAAGTTGTGGCTTTAGCTGTCTGTACTGCTCAGATGCAATGGTTTGAAGTTCATTATTTTTTGTTCTGAAGCTACCCTGCTGTTCTCACCAAAGAAAAAGCAGGTCAGAACCAAGCTCTTTAATTAGTTGTGAAGGTAGGTGATGCTTAAGCATGCTGCCAATCATTTTCTAACTATTTATAATTTTCCATCAGGGATAGATTGACAAGAGAATTTCAAAACAACATGCAGAAAATGATAATTCATGAAAAATGGCTGTGAGGAGTTAATTTTAGTAAAGGGAAAAGCTAGAAAATAATAGATTACAAATTATTAAACATAAGAATACATCTTTGTTAGGCCTGAATAGCACTCAAATCTGTACTATGAATTGAATAGAAACAAAGTAAACCAATAGACTTCAGTGTTAAGAAAAGGCCACTGATGAGAGCTGAAATGATGGAAGCACACAAAGCAGCTCACCAGCATGGGTAATTTTTATTTTCCTGGGTGGTTCAGAGCTTGAACCAGGATTTGTCTTTGTGATTCCATCAAAACTCCACTTGTATACATAGTGCAGGCCACTAAATTTTGCATGATAAAAAAAAAAAAGGTGTGTTTTTCACACTACTTTTAACTTTCAATAATAGCATAAAATATAAAAAACTCTCCGGTAGTTGTGGGGGTTTTTTATTTGCAACATCCCTCTTTTGATACATTGTACAAGTGGTTATACTCAGAAATGCTGTTTTTAATTTACTGCTCTTAGGCTGCAGTATTTCTAAGCTTAAGAACTACCAGTGCCCCATATGGAGAAAGAGGGATAAGAATATAACATCTTTGGGGGAATTCTAGGAGCAACTATTGTCAATAAGGGCTCTGATCATGAGAAATCAGGTTCCTCAGGTTCAGTAACTTCACAAATTTACCAATTTGGCTCCCAGAGAAACAACAGCTTATGATTTATACCCATTGCCAAACACACCTAAAAACTTCAGACCAGCTGCCTCATGTCAAAGTAAAGCACCAGTGACTGCTGTGTTTCAGCTAACACCCAAAGAAAACCAGCCTTTATGGTGAAGAAGGGAGCTCTCCCATGACTTAAAGTATTTTGCAGTAAACAGAGTTGTGTTTTAATTAAGACTAAAAATTAGTATCAATGATGCACTATCTAGAATGCTAAACCAGCCTTTTCCCTGTTGTTAATGAAAATCAGTTAGCTAGCTACAGCATTAATGAAATTTTCACCGTTTATCTGCTACGTTCAGAGTCTTCCTAATAGGTGGCTCAGTAACCAGTGCCGTTACAGGAAGCACGCAGAACCTTAATTTAAAACACTAATTAGTCCTAAAATAGTGAAGATTACATTGTAGGAAAAGGGACTCAGTGCATAATGGCCTTGTCTATAAGAATTGAGAAGGGATGTATCTGCTTGCCTCTAAAACCAAGATCAAAGGCAGCTTTTGTTTAGCTAGTGAGATGTTTGCTTCCACTGTTGTCATAAGACCCCCGAAATAAAGCAGGGAATTTGAGAAAATAAATTTTGACTTAAAAACCAGTCCTCTGGAAGAGAGCCTTCATGAAGATTAAGGGGTAAATCAGGCATTGCTTCTAATCTTGTAAGGGAGTAAAGTAATCAGGAGAGTACTAAGGGAACATCTGGGTCATCAAATTCAGTAATTTTGATCTTCTGATTATTTAATCCACTGAACTAGGCAGTTTTGATTCCTTTGTGGTATCTCTTTTTGAGTGAAGATACGTTGTTCTACAGATTCCTGCATGAGATTATATTCTGCAACAGGAGAAATGAAATAACTCTGAAAACCACAGGAGTTCCAGTCCTGGATTGTTAAAAGATTATAAATTCACTCATAATACATATACATCTATAGAGATACGTCTACAGTAAGAAAAGGTTCATAGGAAGCTAAAGTATAAATGCTATTGTTTTTTATACACCTGCTGCATGTTAACTTTTGCCTGCAAACCACTTCATCTTCTTGATCACCAAGTTAGCCAAAGTTGTAAAAATAGAGTCTGTAGACTTAGAGAAAATTTTTGTGTAACTTGGAATAAAATCTATTTTTTTAATGTAAGAAGCATTTGTTGGGGAGTTTTTCTTGTTATAATTGGTTTTAAATAACGAATATGGGTGGCACATGTATCACTTCCTTCTCCAGTGGAAGTCTGAAACCTTTGAAGCTGCAAAGACACAAGTGGTGCAAAACCAGAATGATCACACAGGTGCCTATCTATCAGGACATTGTGACAAGGATCAAAACATCGTGACATTAGGAGAGAATAAGGAACAATGCACCTGTTCACTGGGAACACATGAGACATAGAATAGTAAACCCAAAACATATTCTAACAGGTTTCTTTCCAATTTTTGTTGATTGAACTTAAGAGTTTTCTCATGCATTTGATACCCATCCCAACCACTTCCTTGGGTATACATTCTTGCTTTAACCATATCTGGTTTTGCTTCAACTAGATTACAGATAAATGTGTGTGTGCATATATATATATATATATACATGCATATATATGCATATATATAGATAGATAAATAAAATTCTTATGTGTTGGCTCTGGGAATATAAGATAATAAAATATATTTTTGAGCATTCCAGACAAGTAGTTAAGACAGCAGAACAAGATCAACATTTTCCAACATCCCCTTTTGAAACTAAGCATTAAAAGTGTTCTTAGGAAACATTAGACACCCTTCCTGACCCCCTGCCTCCCGACAGGTGGCCTCTGATGTTCCAGGGTAAAATTAACCCTCACAGTGAACAGTTAAAAGGCGTGCTTCCTATAAAAAATAATATTCCTATCTCCTATCATTGTCTTTTGCCTGAGGCATGAGAAGTTATATCATTTCTAGATCCTTGATTATTTTTAAAACCCTAGTAACTCTGACCATTGTTATAATCTATATAAACATCCATGTCCTTTTCTAATCCGACTGAGCTCTTGACTCCAATAATATATTGTGGCAATGGCTTTTGTTAGCTTATTGTTGGCTGAAAAAATAATTCCTTCTCTTGATTTTTAGATTTGCTGTCTTTCAATTCTCTGAATACTGCCTTCCTCTGATATTATGTCACAAGTTAAGTAGCCTTAAGAAGCCTGCACTAGGTTCTCTATAAATTCATTTTTACACACAGTCTTTTTAACTTGGTTATTTTTCATGTCCCATCTTGTTCGTCTCTATTCTGAAGTAAACTGCTGCTGTCTTTTCAATCTTACTTCATATGGTAGTTTTTCCACTTCTCTAAGCATTCTTATTGCCAATCTCTGAACCCCTTCTATTTTCCCTATAGTCCTTTTTGGAATAACACAAACAGAGCTGAAAGCTGTGTTCCAGGGGCAGCCTAGCCTACAAATAGCATTATAATACCATCAGTATCAATATAATAAAAAGCCTAACCCTAGATTTCTTTTCTTTGTTAACCATTACTGCTAACTGATGAGGGTTTGCAGTTGTTTGAGTTTCTGATCTGGCAGTCACAGCTATGGTACATTTGATTCCAGACGTGGTGAAATAACATTCATGGAATACGTTTCCTAATACCTCTGGAACTCACTGAATACAGCGGATATATTTTTCCCCCCTTCATGTTTTATAGCCTGAGAGCAACTGCACACACTGAACATGGAGCAACTGTGCTTTCCATTCTCTCTTGGAAGTCTGTAATGCCTCAGGCACTTTTCAAGCAATATCCTTTTATTTCAAACAAAGAGAACCGATGGATCTCCTGGAGTAAAATCAGGTCTCCCAAGAGCATGCAAACCCCTCTTTTGGCATTGGGCAGTAAAATGTACTGGTATTGACCACCTTCACATGATAACTCACAACCGTCATCATCTTCTTTTTGTACAGTAGCAACTCAGACTGAATACTGCAAATGTCATGGAAATTGTGCCTGGAGCACAACCTCTCACCAGAGAGCTGTACATTGTCTTTAGATCTTAGAGGAGATTTTCCACTCTTTTCTGTGTTCATGAGTTCAGTTTATCCTTCATAAGTCAATTATGCTGCATTGCTTTCCAGAACATGGATGAAAAGTTTCTACTAAGGTCCTTTGCCTTGACACCTGAAGGACACTTCTGCACCATACTGGGGTACAATCTGTTATGAAGGACAAACATCTAACCTGCAGAAACAAGTAGAATGTTTGTCTGATTCTCAGAAGTAAAAATATTCGAGACTTGTTTCCTGTTGATGGCAGAGGTCTTTAAAGCAGGCTTAATCATTTAATCAAAGGAATTTAGAAAACAAAGCAGGGCCTATTAATGTTTATTTTACTACAACAATTCACTAGTCACCGGAGATCAGTAATTTTGAAAAAAACACCCCCACACCTATGTTGTCAGTCTGACACTTATTCCTCTCTAAACTTCTTGCTGTTGTATTACACCAGTTTCATACAGTTCTTTATATTGAATTGGAGATTCTTTCACAGCAATTCTCTACAGAACCTGGTGCCTACCTGATGCATGTCAGAATCCTGCACAGGGATAGGGGGATGCAGGTGACTAAAGGAGATTGCTTTGTGGAAGCCGATTATTCGTTCTCTGAATTTCTGCCATCTCTGATGTATGAAGGAAAAACCAACCCTTTGTGTAGGCTGACTTGTTAGAGCTGAAGCAGGAGTAAAAAGAGTCTGTGACCAAGCAGGAATGACTATGATGAGTAATAGATTTGTCACTACAAGGAGAAAAATAAGGAAGAAGTTCCTGTAAAATTGAAATTATTGTACTGTTAGATGGGTGAAAAATTCTCTATTCCTCTGCTATAAAAGGTGAGAGAAAGAGGGGCAACAACTCTTTTTCTCCAACATTCTTTGGAGTCTGCACTTTTTAATGTGCAGACATAAAACTGTACTTTGAAATCAACTTTGAAATCCCTCTGCTTTATCTCAAATTTTAAGGCTCCAAAGTCCAAGTGCCTCCAAAGCCAGCCTTAGTAATCTCTTCAAGAGAGGAGAGACACATTTGACTTGCACCAGTCCCCCAAATCATCCAAGTGACACAGTAAATGTTGTGAGATCGACACTCTTCTTTGATCCCCTTGAGGGGTGGCACAATCCAGGCAGGGGAGTGGCAGTGAATTCCCTAATAATCTTTTTCTCCTATGACAGCCTTGTCTATATGCAGCTCCAAAGGAAATGATTCCTCTTCTATTATCCTAAATACAACATAACGTGAAAGGAAAGAACATAATTGCAGCCTATTAGTTTTTTTGAATGGAAATCAGAAATCTAAATTATAATCTATGTGTCATCTCTGCATTAGGAAGTTAACATTGCCCAAGCACTTCACAATGGGTTCTGCCAGCAGCTGGTGCAATGTTATTGTGGTACTCCAGTTTTTTTCCTAAACTGAAACCAGTTTAGGAAAAAAAATTAACTTCCACTTCTGTTTCATCTGTGCTAGGAAGAATACTTGCCCTAAGATAAAAAATTACATAGAGCTGTTGGCATGCAGGGATTTTTTGGATCTATAAGATTGTCAAATGCACCAGGATCCACTTTTATTTCACCACAGACCAAGGCAACTCTTTGACTTTATAACTGGAAAAAGCTTAAATTTGGCTGTACTTCACATCTATAACTGCTTTCTATGTTTTTTTTTCCTTCCAGAAACAGAAAACCTGTAATATTAGAATTGCTATTTTTCACGATAGATGTTTTTTACACAAATGCCCTCAAGAAGGCACAAAATTCTTTATCTCCTTTTCTCAAGTATGCCTGAGCTTCTGAATATGTATGGCCCTGCCCTGTGGCTTGTCTGTCAGAGGTTTGAGCCACCTGCCATGGACCAGAATGGAAAGAAGTCCAGCCTATAACAATGAATTTTAATTCTTTCACAAACAGTTTTGTGATGTTCATCACATGATATTAGAAAAAAGCATCAAGCTCTCTCTTCCAAGTTATCCACACACTCATTAAACTCACTTTTCAACACAGGACTTCTTTTTTTCCCCCTCCTGCCTTTCCCTTTTTCTCACTCCTAAGAAGGTGGTTTATTCTCACCCAACTCTTTTCACTGTAAAGCATTTAACAAGAGAGAAACTGCTTCTGAGGTGTTGCTAAATCTGTAAAAGCTTTGGTATGATGCTCAATAGCAGAAGAAATGTATAAGTGCTATCGTAGACTCAAACAAAAGATCTGTGTCAAGGTAAATGATAGGAAATCTTATGAAGAAGAGGCACTTACTTCTCCTTTGTATTTTGTGCACCTGACATTTTGCATCCTTTTTAACAAATCTAGAAAAACCTCTGGTGATACAAATTTTCATTGAAATGTGAAAATACATATTCCAAGTCACAAATAGACCTATGTATCACTTTCACATTCATTCTACTGCATGTTTTATAGAACTACAGGGTTTGTTTCCCACTAAACTTTTTCTTCACGTTTATATAGAGCATCTGACTATATTTTGTAGCATTAGAAAATACGAGACTGATTCATCAATGCCTTGCACCATCTGTAACTATTGTAGTTGTGCAAAATGAATGCAGATCATAGATCTTACTTTACAGTTTTAAAGGCTCATAAATTGGATTTTGCATTTAAATACTAGTATATTTTTATATGTTGATATAAAGAAGGCAACATAGATACAGTGAATCGTTGTAGGTCAGTAAGCATAGAAGCATTTAAAACCAGTGGCAAAGGTCCTATTTGTCTCAGAACATATCACCAGATAAAACTCACTATATGAAATTTCATAGTCTTCCTGTAAAACAAAACCAAAACCTCACACAAGAAAATTGAAATGAACAAACATACAACTTTGATAGCAATTTTGCAAAAATTCCAACTCTTAAAAATGGTTTTCTCCAGACATAAACCAATAAATTCATATTGAATTAAATACCCTGCCTTGTTCTAACATCCTTAGTTTTCAGAATTCTTACCAAAGCCAAGTGAAAGGGTGCACAAGTGAGGAGGCAGTATAAATTATATCCTTTCTTCAGGTTCACTGGAATCAGATAGATTGGTAGTTCTTCAGATAAACTTCAAAACATTTGTTTTATTTCTGATGAGGCATTTCTTGTGGGAAGAGAGAAGAAGTGAATAATTTATCTGAGTGATAGGCAAGGGACAGGAACAGTTCCCTTTGTGATTAGCAGTCGCTTCCTGTCTAGGACAGAAAAATAATCTGCTGCTGTGGATTGCCAGCCTCAGGCTTGTCATGGTCCACATTGCACTGTCGGCTTTAAATAGATTGCTCTAGAATAATGTGACAGCATCATAAAATACAGGAGAGATGACCAAGTTACTAATATGCTGGGGTATTATCCTTATGGTCTGGAATTTTCAAGCCCATCTCTTGAAGACACCAGACATTTCACAGGGGACATGGCAACACAGAGCGTGATGGAAGCGTGGAACCAGTACTTAAAGATATTTCTGACTCTGCTGTGGGTCTGCAAAGAGACTTTGCCCTTTCCAACTTTTAAAATTATTATAATGAAATTGCCTCACCTGGAGATGTGCTCCAAGATCAGTTCAGTAAAATGTAGGTAGCAATACTATTCCCTGCAATGCAGATAGCCAAGCCATACAATCAACGCAAATACACCATATACATGTGTCACTGCGCCATCAGATGTCTAAAGTGTAAACATCCATTGTAATTTCAAATGCCCTGAACTATCCACTGTCTTCATCTCCAAAGATGTAAGGTTCTATTTTGTACCAGACCATACAAAAGTCACAAATACCATGGGGAATCTGCAAAGGCACTGGATGCCTATTTAACTGCCTCCATCACACGTTATGCAGCTACAACATTTTATTAAAGTTCATTCTAACAAGAAGCCCCTGTTCATTTTTTTTTTCCTAATAAGTTTTTCTTAAATAGGAAATTATTTATCAAAGCAGAACTACAATGCAGTAAAACAAAGGCAAAAAATCTTTTCAGTGTGTGTCTGTAACTTTCATGGTGTTAGAGGGACCAATCTCCAGATCTGCAGACAGTGTGCCCAGAGTAAACCCCCACAATAAAGAAACGTGTCAAAAGTATCAGCTGGCAAAGAGGCATCAACCTTCCTTTTGTGTCTTCCAGTACCTATAGGGGCTATGACAGAGCTGGAGAGAATTTTACACAGGCATGTAGTGATAGGGCAGGGGTAAATGGCTTTTAACTGAAAGAGGGAAGGTTTAGATTAAATACTAGGAAGAAATTCTTCACTGCGAGAGCAGCAAGGCACTGCAACAGGTTACTCAGAGAATCTGTAGATGCCCCATCCCTGGAAGTGTTCAAGACCAGGTTGGAAGGGGCTTGGAGCAACCTGGTCTAAAGGAAGTTGTCCCTGTCCATGGCAGGGAAGTTGAGACAAGGTAATCTGTAGGGTCCTGTCCAACCCAAATCATTACATGATAAATGGAAATCCCATGAAAAACTTTGTCTATATACTCCTGTACATTTACAATGAATTAATAGTTCAGGAAACACAGCCTGGTCAGAAAGCAACCCCCGAGAAAGTTGTGATTGCTGCAGCGCTTGTCACTGCAGATATGAAAACTTCAATGTCAATACGGGCTTCTTTCAGTGTAGCTTAACACAATTCTAATCTGTGAAAACAAATAAGCCCTGTCTGTCCTAAAGCATGTGCGCTGATGAAGCAGCTTGGGGTGACAAATATTCATACAGTCCAAAGCAATACTAGAGTGTGTCTGCATATATATATACTTATATATAAAATATATTTAGCAATGGTAATAGATTTCATAGACTGATCATCTAGAAACTTAGTCAAGGAAATTAAACCAAGAATTTAATTGCATTTGTAATGAAGTTAATTATTCACAGATAGTGAAACACTCCATTTTAATATAACCTTGACTTGATGGCTTGTAAAAAATACCATAAGAAAAAGAATAGGGGGAAAAAGCCTCCTAAACTGCACATTATTATTTTGTCACAAAGACAATTATGAGGAAGCTTTTTTGGAGTTTATTTTGCTTGTCTGAATTAAAGCACATTAAAATATTAAGAAACAAAATCCTATATTTCCTCAGTCCTGCTTTTCCTGTGATATTTACTGCCAACAGCACTTTTGTACATATATATACCCCAGGAGATGTAAAATCACATATTTGTTTTGTGAGTCAGAGCAGTAACACAGTGGTAAAACTCCATCTGGCAAGCAAGCAAAAGTTCATTTTTGTGTTTCTGTTATCACTAAATGTTATTCAAGATTCTCATTACACTTGTCATCCTAGTGCAAGGTTAATTAGAATTAATAAATGCTGTACTGATCCAAAAGGAAGAAGGGGCAAAGAGAGAAAAACATACTAATTATCATCCATCCAAAATAAAGCAGTTTGACTTAGGACACACTGTGCAGATGGACCCATCTTGAGCTGAATATGGAAAAAATCTGTTAAAAAACGTAATACTTCCTTTAGGTTTTGATTTTAATGGCTCAATGACCAATTTGAAGTAAAATATCTCACATAATGGATTCAGTGCAGGACACAGGAGCCTCTAATCCATTATTGACCTGCTTGGCAACTTTTAGCAAGTAAATTCATTTTTATGCTCCTTGGTTTACTTGTCTATGGAACCAAAATAAATATTTTCATCTGCAATGTAAGACCTCCTAAAATCTCTGGAACTTCCATTAAAAACAGGTGCTATTTCTATTCCTGCCCAGCAAAGGACCACAAGAAAACTAGGGAAAAAACAAAATAAAACAAAACAAAATAAAACTTGCTGAGAGCAAGCAGCCCTACCTTATATTAACAGCATGTCATGGGTTAGCATAGCTCTGGAAGTGATTTTCCTGCAAAGAGGTGCTTACAGCTTCCTCTATGACCTGACAGAGCCTATCAGCTGGCTCGTTTGAATATTGACAATTTTTTAAGACACTTAAAAATTTTGACTGCCTCTGTGGTCCACATTTAAGAATGTATAAACCCTGGTAAAGCTCCCTCTTGCTTCCAGCCGGGGGACAGGTAACTGGGCTGGACCGGGACACAGCCATCCTGGAGCTGTGCGGCTCTGTTCCATCCGTGGCCCCCCCCCCAGCCCTCTGTTACATGCAGAAGGTGTGGCCTGGCTCCCCCCCCACCCTCCAATACGATCAAAGATTCAGCTGAAGCTGCCCTGCTGCCCGGCAAAGATCATGTGACCAACAGTGATAAGCGAAATTCCAGCTGCAAGGCCCAGATGAGATTAACCCTTTTAGTGCTGTAAGCTTCCTCCAGAACAGATGAAGCCTGCAGACATTAAGTAAAGAAAGATGAGCTGAAAACCTGAGGGAGGAGAAAGAGGAGATGCTTAAAGCTGAAATTCTGTTGTAAAGCTATGGTGGTGATAGACTATGATATATCAGAGTACCTGTTGTAATTTCATGAAAGCATGGGGGGTGAAGCGTTCAACTTGTACTTGTGAGCAAAAGCACCTGTGCTGGAATGAGCAAATGCTGAAGCAGCTGTAATTTCATGAGAAGTTTGAACAGGGAGAGATGGAAGTGATGAGGACTCTTGCTCCAAATCGGAAGGAGAAAGACCTCTGTTCCTAGGGATACTCCCAGAGATAGTCCTAGAGATGAAGAGGATGAGGACCTGTTTGCTCCCAGGAAAAAGGGAGGGCTTCTATTCTTAGAGATGAAGATGCTCCCAAAGATGGGTGAAGAGAACCTTTGTTTTTGAACAGCTCAACCTTAAAATGTTACCCCAGTAGCTCAACACTGGACCCTTGAAAGCAGTTGTGGGAAAAGCTGTAAGACGAGGGAAGGGACTCTCACGTGTTAGCAGAGAACCAACCCGGGCGGCTGTCTCGTTGTGATACTGAAGCCATGAGAGAATCTCTTGTGGAGATGTCTCCATAGCATGGAGCAAGAGACACTCCTCTCCTTAAGTGAACTGAACAAGGTTATTATGGAAGTGGCAAACAGACCGAACATCTGAAGTGTTGCCTTTTTACAGTGGGAGAAGGGGGAAAGGTGGGGGGAGGAGAAGAGTTCTGAAGGTGTGGTATGATTTTATTTTCTTTCTTTTAGGTCTGTTAATAAACTTCTTTATATTCTTTTAAGTTTTGTGCCTGCTTTGCTTTCTCCTAATTCTTATCTCACAGAAGCTAAATAAGTAAGTAATGAGTATTTTGGACCAAACCACTACACAGCAACAAGGATTGTTGGTCTGAAGGGGGTTTTGTTGTTGCTGTTCTTTGTTTGGGGGTGTTTTATTTGGTTGGTTGGAGGTTTTTAGTATTTTGTATCCTATTAGTAAGGAATATTAGCTGCAGTAAGCACTTATCATGTTCCAAACATTCTAGACATTTTACTGCAAGGTTGTCCAAGATCACTTGAATATCCAAGAAGTGTTTTACTTGTTAAAAAAAAAAGAAAAAAACAGATATTAAAGGAGTTTTGTTCAGAACCATAAAGAAGGGCATTACAAAGTAAGAATAGGTTTCCCTACTTGCTCATCTTCTTACCTTAAGGTAGTCTTACTACTACACTTTTAGACTTCGCCTTTTCTATATTCAACTTTTTTTTGCCTCCAGAACTCAAGGAACTTAATTTGTTGTACTGTCTCACTTGCATGTTAAAAATTTCTGATGGCTACCTGTTGTGTGGAGGATCAAAATTTAAAGAAATCAATTTTTAAAAAGTCAAATACAAAATGAACTCTCATACCTTTTTATACATACATACACATGTATAATGATAAGAAATATGGACGTTTAATATTTCCGAAGATAAAACTGGTTTTTCTAACTGTCCTTAAGTAATTCTCCCTTTCTCTTTGCCATGACATTTTATGCATGACTCTCTTGAAAAGTAAACTGAAAAATGGAGAAGTTTCCCTTCAATTAAATACTCCCTGATCCTGCTCTATTCAAGAAGAGCAAAGAGCCATTATACTATTTCTTAAATACCACTGAAGTTTGTGCTAGACCAGCAGAAAACTAAAAAGTCTTTCTTGCTCTATCAATACATTACACTATTACTCCCACGACTTTCTGTTTTCAAAACTAAGCTTCTGCAAGAGCAACCGACAACACAGACTTGTTATCCCCTCTCTATGTAACACATTGGCATAGGTGGACGGCTGTATTTGATATTACTTACCTGTGGGACAACTCCACATGCTCAGTTCTTTGCAAGTTCCTAATTTAGAGCTATGACACATCAATAAACCTGTCATTAAACATCTTTCTTTCTGTATTTTTTTCTTTTTTAGAAAAAATGTACTTGATGCTATCTGCCTTGTCAGTGAATGACAAATATACATTTACACTTGAAGTAATGGTTTGAGATAGTCAGCAAGACATGGAATTCTGACAGCTTGTGTCTCTGTGACCCTCTTTAGAGAACATATTTCAACTTGCATAAGTAACTTGAAGCTGATTTTATTTTATTTATTAGTGTTTGTGAGCCTGTGCTTTGGGATAAACAACAGAAAAATAAGAAAATACTGTCACTGTGAGATGCAATTTATGTTTTAATTTGTGATGTTTGCAGTACTCTAAATCACAAGCACAAAGACCTTGCATTTCATGAAGCCTTACTTTTTTCCTGCCTAAGCAACTGGAAATCCAAATATACAGGAAAATTTAAAAAATGGTAAGAGACTGTAACAGTCTCTAGTGTTAATCAGGTACTCAACCTCCTACAGACTGCATGCTAGAGTGAGATGCCTCAGATTACAAGTCACATAGAACTTTTCCTTTGCATAAACTATTACTTACTAATAATTTCTGTCTATTAGTCACGACAAAAGAGCATATCTTAGTATAAATCCTTTCCTTGGAGACACCACACACTTTCCCTTTCTATCACATCAAAGTTTCAGAACATCTTCTGAGTCAAGATTATTTGCAGCCAGTGCTTTCCTAGCCATACCCTTCCCCCACACACAATTATCTTACACACACAGATGAGATCACATTAAATTGCCTCATATTCACATTGTCAGCCTCTCCTATCAACATTTTAAATTTTCTCACATAAATATTAATGCTGACTTCTGTGTTAAACTAGCATGGAGCAGAAATTCCCTATAAGCATCTTCAAAAATATTTCTTAACCTATTACTTTTTCTGGGATGTATGCCATTAACTTTACAGCTTCATTTGCTGACCAAAAGCAGCCAATACTTGTTTCTTTCTTTCCTCTAATTATTACTTTGTTTCTTACAGGGACTATCTACCCTCTGAGATGGAAATTGTCTTTTTTTCAATGTTTTGTCCAGAAGGTAGGTAGCTATTAGAATCATGAATAAGAAATTATTTCCTAAAGTCTCCTAAGCTAGACAAAGATGTGAAAGATGTCTGATTGGAGAGATACTTGTACGGAGTTCAAATGCATGAGTCATGCCTTGAATCACAACGTAGCTATTTCTGTTCTTTTATTCTCTAGCTGCAAAAAATGCAAGTTGGTTTCAGATTGCATTCAATCTTTTGTATAGCAAAAAATCTCTTTTTCCTTGCAATAAAAAACCACAGTTTCAACTTGGATTTTTATCCCCTCCTAGATATTGAAATCAACTTGCATCTAAGCATTTGCTATATGCTACATCATGCAGAGACATTATCAGATGCATGGAGTTTAATTAAATATCATACAGCAGCCAGAAACTTTGGCATTTTGGAATTTTAGTAACAAGCTATGAAGCAATTTACTTCAGGTAATTTGGAGATACTTGGCTCTAGAATTCTGTTTAAAAGCTACATGGCTGATGTGAAATGAGCTAATCGGTGACTGATGCCCACTGGCTCAAATCCCTGTCATATCAGCCCCTTTGTCTGCTGCCTCAGGCTATGGAATAGACGTGAGAAGGAACCAGGCCCATTCTGAACTTTCTTTCCGGCTGGGTGGAAAAGAGGCAATCTCATTGCTGGAGGTCCTGATGGCTGCAGCTCAGACCAAGGTCTCCTTCCAAATTTGGGAGCCCTTATGCTCTGAGATGGGAGATCAGAGGCTGTCTAATTTCAAAGAGAGAACAATAACCACTTTTCCCAGTGTGCTGGTCTTATTTCAAGGAACAGACATGGATAAAATATTTTTCAATAGCCTATGTATTATTCTGAATAAAACTGCATCAAACATAGCAATAGCAATTGAGTTTTGCTGGACTGTAAGAAATTGCAACAGTCAAAGACACAGCAAAGAAGAAAATAATTCAAATAATCCCTATTAAAATAATTTTATTTGGGTGTCTGTCATGGAACTTTAATAACAAATGTCTTTTAATAATAGATTTAAACATTCAGCTTATTCTAGGATTTCAGTCTCTTCTTACTGGATTGTTTTGACATCTCTTCTACAGTGACAGGCAAACTTCGTCAGCTGCCTGAAGCCAGAGATATGAGAGAATATGGTGTCTGAAACCCTTTTAAAGATCCTGTGTACTCAGCAAAGACCAGTTCAAATGAAAACTTACAACTCCTGCCCCTAGCCTGCTGCAAAACAGATACAAACAATACGGACTGTGAGTCTTGTAAAGTTTCTGTGCTGCAGTACAACTGCTATCTCTCCAAACCCCATCATGTCAGAATCTTGTAATTTTCCTGAAAACAACTTGCTTAACTTTAGAGATAACTAAGAATCAGTTTTAATACTAAATCTCCAGAAGATGCTCACCCAGTAACACACCACTCATTCCCTATCAGAGTCTTCTGCTGTATTCATGGGGTAACTATGGAAGAGCAGGACCATAATTGTCCATACATTTAATAGTTCCTTCTTACAAAGATGTTCTCTATTGAAGTGTAAATTTCTCATTTTAACAGAGGACCTAATTCAGCCAAATTAAATAGAAGGAATCTACCTGTTATCATTCCCTAAATGAAAAATATCGAGCAAATATCCATTTCAAACTTAGAGCTATGTCCAGGCCCAACTAACAGGGGAGTCTGCTGTCTTCAAGGGGCTCAGATAAGGCACATTACTGGAAAACTCTCCAGTCTAGCGACTGGAGTCTATTGTTTGTTCAAACTGACTGTTACAAAATAACAAAGAGAATTCCGAGGGCAATCAAAAGAGACTTCAGGGAAAAATTGGAAAAATTGGTTGAAGGATCAGGAGCACAGGCAATGAGTTCTTTAATCCTTCCAGTAACAAGGAATAATATTGATAGGAATAGGCAGATCCATCAGGTTAGAGTAGCTTCAAAGCTGCTGTCATCAGAAAAATTTTGGATATTTTGACCATGGGATGATCTCTTCAACACGTGGTCTACTGCAATTTGATGGCATGCCCCTATCTCAGAGGGGAAAAAGTGTTCTAGCACAGGAGCTAGCAGGGCTTGTTAATAGAGCTTTAAGCTAGCTTGGAAGGGGGAGAGGGAAAATACCAGGCTTGCCAGTGATGAGAGATGAAATGCTGTGTCAAAACTTGTGGAAACGAGCACCAATGGGATCCCTCCATCTGTTTCACAAGGTGTTGGTTACAAAGTGCCACACTTGAAATAGACAGTAGATCCATTGTAGGACCAACTCTAATTACTTACACTGAAATGAAGACTGAACTCCAAGGGTAACACATCTACTCATAGGAAAAAACTGCAATGGGATTTTTAATGAGCATAAATATTCAGAATGTCGGGTTTTCGTCCTCACTGAAAAATGGAGAATCATAAAGATGAAACTATAGCTTGGGGGTGGTGTAACAGAAGAAGAGGGCAAGGGGGAAGGAATGAAAACAAAACCACAGAAAGCACCACCTCAGTTTAAAAGTCCTAAAAACATTAAACCATTCAGGGCCTTGCTAACTTTCATCAGATTCACAAAGGGACACTTCAGCTTTAATTTACCTTGGCCTGAGCCAACCCAATAAAAAAAAAAATCTGGAATCTAGGTTAAATTTAACTGACAACAACAACTTCCTTAAAATTAAAAGTATGTTTTCTCCTTATTTTTTGTCCCTCTCCCACTAGCTGAAAGTTAAAGCTGAGAAAGGAAAGGACTTCAGAATATGAAAATTTTTAATTGTCTGTCTATCCAAATATTCCTAAAAATCTAAATCCAAAAAGCCAGCAAAACACTACTTTAAGCAAATTGACAAAAGTGTTCTTGGGCTCAGTTAGAGTAAGCTTCAGATGAGGATTGAACTTTAGCACAGTTATCACTTGAACATAAAAGGAGGGCATAAGACTGTGAGGATGTGAGAGAAGAATTTTATTTCTTCTTTTCTGTCATCTTGGAAGACATGATATTGCAGAGTCATTGACTCTCAACTTTCTCCAAGAGTCAGAGTGATCATGACAACCCCCACACACTACTCCATCATATTCAATGGCTGCTTCGTAGAGAAGGGAAAAAGACACTTTATTTTCTGCATTATTCTTTTGCTTGCAAGTCATAAACACACTCACTTAAACTCACTGATCATTTGAGCATCTCAGCTTATAAATATTTTGGAAGTACTATGGACTGTATCATTCACAATAACATGCCAGAGACAGATCTTCCTTTTTTTCTAGGGAGTAACTGTTGGATTTTTTCTAAAAATATTTAGAAATCTGTAAAAAAATTTTGTATTAAAGGGAGATTAAAAAAAAAATTCAAAAATCAAAAAGCAAAGGCAAGCATACGAAACTCCCACTCCACTCCCAAATACCCTTACACAAACTTTTGGCTTTTGGTCCCAATATTGTCATTGTTTAATCATTTCTTTGCCATGGTAGCTTATTCTTACAGAAGGATGATGCCAGGCTAGTTTGAGCAGCTAGGTGCCAGTTTTTCAGGTTGTAGGAAGATCCTAGAAGACATAAAATTCCACATCAATTAGCTCCTTTCTGTACATGATTATAAAGCAACACTTCGGAAGCCTTTATAAAGTAACCTCAAAAAAGCACTGTTAGAAAAGGTACTTTCTTTTCCCTCCCTCTGTATCATCACAGAACTGAATCCAGGAGTACTGAATTCCCAGTACACTCCTTTATACTCACTGAAATGTGCAAGCCATGTCTCATTCACTCACGACAACCCCAGTTTTCTGCTAACGGCATTTGGTATTGGCAGTCATTACCGGGATTTCTATCACACCTCTGCCAGGTTTTGGACAAAACAGTATCAAGACGTACTCTGGAAAAGACAACTTCTTGCCTTGAATCACCATCAGTTTTAGAAGTTTCCCACTGAAATTCACAAATTCACAAATATGTCTAGAATTTTATAAACTGCATATATTAAATTATGTCTAAAATGATATCAAAATGAGAGTAAAACTTTTAGACACATGACTTGTTTTCTGTTTTGAAGATGATAACATAGGTTTGACAAATACCACAGAAATAGATGGTTGATGGCCTTTTTTCCCACGAGCAACTCAACATTCAACTACTAATGAAATGAAAACAAAACAGATATTTTTTTCTCAAAGGACATAATTACAAAATATGTTGGGTTTAAAACCACAGCAGAAATCAATCAGTTCATCTCCTATCAAGCCAATCATTCCAGTGTTAATTGAAAACTGAAAATGTTAGATCCACCTAAGAAAAAAGTACTTTTTGGAATGCAATAAGTTTGTTTTTCTTATGCATGCTATTTACCTCATATGCAACAATCAAAAGGCAGTCTGCTTACATTTTAAACAATGTTTACATAATTGAAAGGTGTTTCAATTTTACTGCACCACAGTAAAATTTAGCATTATGCTGAACACTTCTAAATGCTTCAGAAATATGTAGTATTTAAGGTTCTGTCACCACTAATTAGGAAATATATTAATTGAATTGATAACTGAACAAAGTGGTTAACATCAGAAGAAACCAAAAAGCGTATAAGAGGCAAAGAAAATTAGCAGTTGCAATGGAATTTCAAATCAGAAGAACATAAAAGAGGAGGTAACAATTCTTCATTTTCTCAGTAAACGAAAGGAGGGTTGAATTGTAGGAGTGAAGTAAACAACAGAAGCACAATAATGAACTGAAATGTTATGACCTATAATAAATTTTCCAAATTACTGATTTTCACTAAAATAAACAGGTAAAATTCTTCCACAGTCTTTTCTTCCTTCAAATACTTCTGCATTAAGCATTCAAGTGCGCCTTTTCCCCTTCATGCAGAACATGTTCTGAGTTTGCTTGTGCACTGGGCACAGACATTTACATTAGCACAGCTTTGTTTCTCCTACTGTTCTCTGACATGTGCCAAAGATGTTTAATGCAGAAACACATCATTTTTTTCCTCTCAGCTTCCCAAGCATCTTGTCTTATAAATATGACTGACAAACTAAGCTAGTCACTTTCAAATTGCAAATTCTCAAATTTTTTACATTCTGATCCAACATTTGTGTATAACACCTCTACTAAAACAGTAAAACTCAAAAGTCCTTCTGCGAATTATACAAAGTGAATACATCAAGATGGAAACTATCAACAATGAGGCCAACTCCTGTTGTGTCCTTTCAGCCCAGGCAATGGGCACTGAACTCAGCCAGATTAAGCATACCGAGCTCCTGCCTGTGCATTCCCTGAGCAACACCTACAACTGCAAATATATTAAAGTTAATATATTATAGTTTAATATATTATTTATATTAAAAATTAAAGGCCTGTAATATATTAAAGTATTTTAAAGTGAGCTCTTTTCCATTACTGCATGAGTGACCTTCCCCTGAATAAAGTTTTAGTTATAAGAGAATTAGACTTTCTGAACTAATACAGCAGTAAATAAAAGATCAAAATCAGGTCACAAGGAAATTTTTTATAGGATAGGCATTTGTAACCAGATTTCCAGCCTTATATCAATTGCTGTTTCTATAAAGAGATATGTTATAACAGTAATAATGCAAGATCTAAAAAAATCACATTCCTCTTCAACGTTTTTGAAATACATGTTCTTTAATCCAAACTCACCTAAATTCCCTTCCAGAACTATTGTTTCCAAGACTCTTCTTTTGAAATGTGCTAAAGTCATGGCCTATGGTTCACTATTGTCTGATCCTGCTGCCCTAGAAAGAAATATTGAATGAGTAATGTTAGAAGAGGATTTTCTTTCTAAAATTACTAAGGTTATTTGAAACAAACTCTTCCCTCCTCTAATATTTTGAACTTTTCTCATCACTATCCATTTGAGACATACTAGTTAAAAAGATTCAACCTACACTACCACATAAGACATCAGTCAGCTTGGAACCATTTCATCAGGCTTCCTCTCGGTCCCAATCTCCATTATGCAAAGCAGCTCTTTAAACATTCAGCATTTGTTGCCCTGATTTCCACAGTCCCACCATGCTCATCTGTAACCTGGAATAATGAAAAAGAATGGCATAAGAAATGCAGAATAGCAAAACCTCAGTCTTTTTAAAATGTTGTCCATTTTGTCTACCTATTCCATAGATGCTTAAAAATTATCACATCTCTCCTATGCCTAAGCTGTCAAATAGAAGTTCTTGGTAAAAGCAGCAAACACTGTTGAGCTGGAAAACTGGGTAGGCTTTCCGTCTCATGAGCTGTACACTCACTGCAAACCAGGGGCAGTGACATGGATTGGTCCCAAATTCCTACTGCAATACAAGGGAAGACACTTTCTCGCTGTGTTGTATCCTCCTAGGGAAAAAAACCCCTGAAAGTAGCAGTTTTTACTCTGAGAGCGTCACACAAGTGTAGTACGTCAGACATTTAAAAGAAACACAAGCAGATGATGCATGGAAATTAAATTTATTGATAACAACACTACTTCTCCTTCAAGTCTCTAAGCCACCAGTTTATTTCAGGTTGGTTAAGAGTCCCTTCAGATTTGTATTATATTAAAAATATATCACAATGCCACACTAAGACTTGCTTCTGTCAAAAGGCCGCTGAGAGAAAATATTTTTTATGTATTGATGATTGATATTTTATTTGGGCTGTCACATATATATTCTGAATATTTACCTCCCTGCATTATATAATTTTCATCTATAAATTATACTAGATATTCTCATTCTGTGTATGGCAAATAAGCACGCCTAGCAGCACTTATGTAAAATGCAGACTACAATTATACTTTACAAATTTTTTCTTTTTTTTTTTTGGAAAAAAAAAGTTAGTTTCAGGCAAGTGTGTTGCTGGAATAATGATAAAAGGATTTTTAACACATTGGCATTTATATGTACCAAACTAACCGTTCAATTGTCTAACACTGCCTAGACTGGGTAAGGAAGGGAGCTCTTCCCCACAGCTCAGTGTTTGCTCCATTTGCAGCATATGAAACTTAGAAAAAGCAGAGATGGGGATGGGACATGAAATGGTGATGAAAGAGAACTAATGAAGACATGTAGCTCTCAATCTACCAAAAAAGCAATTTCATTAACATAGATATACTCCAAGTGTTCATTTTACTACAGTACCAGTACTTGCAGATTGTGGAACAGATTTTTAGTCTTGTATTAATGCAAATAATAGTGTTTAAATCAGGTTTTCTTCCATTTTGCTGATACAGAGTACCACTTGCTAAAGTATTTTTAACACTTCCTTCTGTTCCCCCAATTTCTACTTCAATTTGTCCATTAATTTACAATCTATAATATTCGACATGATATATTATAGCAAGGATACAGCTTTTGACCTTAAAATTATAGTCATTATTTCAGATAATGATTTATGGTTACAGTTTAGATAGACAGACATAGACAATTTAATTTTGGAGCACTTCCTAATTCTTCCTATTAAACCTAGCTACAAGATTGAAAAAAAAAATACATATAAACTGAAAACTATTTTATTTAGAAAAGGTGAGAGTTTTAATGGAGATCATTCTGACTATAATCAATGTATACATAAATAATGGAGATGGACTAATGAGACAATTATTCACTAGGAGAAAAATTGCTTTCTAATCTATCATTTACCTTTATTATCTCTATAGATTTTTATGAAATTATTTTAACAACCAAATATCTTACATATACCCAATTAGCAAATTTCTAGAATGAAACATACATATTAAGAAGAGATAATGAAAGTAGATATGAAGACATAAGTCAAACTGCACATCTGATTGCAAAAATGCTTTTTCTGAAAGACTGCCACAAGGATAGCTTTTTCATATTGTCATTGCCTGAATTAAATTAGCCATTTTGATTTATTTAAATGTGTAATGCTATTAAGAAAATTGGTTTTTAAGTATCTCAATTCTTTGGATTGAAATAATTATCATTTTTATTGTGATGCTAAGACAGTAATTAGACCTGACACCAGAAAGCTGAATGTAGTGCAATGTTTTAATTTATTTGAAATCTGGGTAGATAAATATGGGTTGATATCAGGTTCTTCCTTTTTCTTTATGAAACTCCTCAGTGCAAATACTGGTGTCATTTATTTTTTAAAGGGATGTGCTGAACTAAGTCCAGTCTTCTGGGAATTATGTGAAATGTGTTAATTGAGGGACAGAGCTGTATGAACGATGATTAGGCACCATTTTGTTCAGGAAGAGAGGTTTCTCATTATACATATAGAAGATATAAAAGGGCACCCTGTGCTGTCCTTACAAGAGCAGCATGTCTGGTTGGTATCTGCATAAAAGCCAGTTTTTGGGAACGTCAGGGAAAACAAGTCTTTTTTGATGCTGAAGCTGGATCTGAGTAATGGACAGCTGAGTAAGTAAGGGTAAAATACGGAAATCTTTCCTTCTCAGAAATGTGGTGAAATCTTCTAATGTTATCGAGGGAGCAAATAAATACTGACATGTAAGAAAGCAAACACAAAAGGCAGCCCTGACAGAATTCAGACATCTTTTCATCTTCCATATCTGACCTTGTTACAAAACCCATTATTTATATCTTATTAAAAAGTTTTACTCTACTCCATGTATTACTGCTCAGCCAACAAAAGCAGCCTACACCAAGCCTAAGGACAAAACAAGTTTCCTGTAGGACTAACTCTCCTGATATTGTGAGAACAATGAAGTAAATATGCCTAAAGTCTCCACAGCTAATTTCACGTGCTGAAGAGAATACTTAAAAGATGAGGAAATACGGGAGGAAATGATCCCAAAAGCATTAGTGAGATCAAAATTGGGTAATACTGTTCAGCATTTGGAACATATTTTGAGTGTGTTGGAATTAGCAGTGAAGGCGGTGTTAAAGAATGCCTACTCAGCATCACACTGATCAGCGACTCCAACATCATTTGCCCTGACCAAGACAGAGCTTTCAGGAATACTGGTAAGCAAGTCTGCTGCTGAACATCAGCAAATCAATATTGACTTTGCACTAGTTAAGGACTTTCCACTCCTTTTCTCTCGGAGATGTCATTTTCACTCTCTATATAAACTAACATATACAATCACCAGAAGATGTTGTTAATGCAGCATGAGTGAAAGACTACCAAAGATGACAAACTGCATCTAACATATGAGCTAATCTTCACTGTTTTCAATTACTCCAAGGCAGGAAAGGAGCAAGTTCAAGTTAATCCAAGACTCGAGTACCATCAGTGAGGGGCTGTCAGCTCAGCACATGCACAAACCAAATAGTTTTCCCTCAGAAATACTTCTCTAACTGTACCCATAAACAAAACCCCAAGGAAACTTAAAATCACACAGATGAACAGACCTGCAATGTTGTTTGATTCAAACTAGTATTCAGTTCTTGCTGAATGCAAATACCAAGTAATTATGCACCATCAAATATTTATGTAATGGACCTTATAGAGGAAGCAGGATCTGGAAAAAAATAATTACTTTGATCTCTAAGATCCAAAAATAATCTATTCAGATGGCTGAAAGTGAAACACTTATAATATTAAATCAAAAGAAGAATTCAAAACTCTGACATGGCATCTGCAGATTAAATAGCAGAATGCATGCCCAAAATTGTTGCTCCAGACTGGGGGAGGACAACAAAGAGGTGACAAGTTATAGCATTAAAGTAACTTGGATTGCAGCAAAACATACCCAGTGAAGATATTCAGAGCAGCGATGGAAGAAACAATTTCACTTTCCTCCCTCTCTGCCCTTCGGGTGCAAAGAATCTTTTGGAGAGCCCTGAAAGCTTTTGCCTCTCAAGCATTCCCAAGGCAGGTGAGGACTTCCAAATCCAGAAAGTCCATGACATTGATATGAACAGAACACTGGTGAATATTCCTATTTGAGGTAAAAGATCAAATACTCCTTTTATTTGCCACTGGACATTAGGTCGATGTTTTCATCAAGGAAATGTTGTCCTGTGGACCCAGTTAAGAGATAAAGCTGAGACAGGGCAGCAGGTGTCTGCAGTGCACAGGCACATCAGTGGGTTTCAGCAGGATGTTGTGCTAGCCCTGGACTCTTCAGCACAGTCAGAGATCATAAAGAAAGGAGGAGATCAGTTACATCACACAGTTTGTTGACAATAATTAACCTGATACTACAACACACCAAAATTCTTTTCAGGAGTTCTGGAAGACTGCTAAGTTGAATCACTGAGGAATAAATCCTAGGTAACATGCTTTCAGAGAACATTTCTACAAATTCACAGAAGATTGTGCTAACTATTCTCAAAAATGAAGGTGTCAGTATTCTGAGAAGAATATCCCAGTGTGCTTCATGTACAAATACTTTGTCCCCAGATATCACTCAGTGGGAGCTGTCAGCTACAACATGGTGAGTCATTGTATTGACTCTGTGCATGCACTTCCATGTTCAGCTGCAGTGAGAGTAATCTACCAGAAGACGTCTCCCTTCAGGACAGCTGTAAAATGAGACACTTTTGCACTCTGTCCAGAGTCTTTTCCTCCTTCAAATAGTATTTGTATGGGAAAATATTTCTTTCCTGAACAAAACCACCCTTTCTGATCCAAAGATTTTCATACAAGCGATGCTACCTCCCAACTGTAGAAAGGTTATTTCCTCCCCTTCTGTCTCAGCAGTGCATTATCTTTAGTAGCTTTGACACTGATACATAGAAGTGTGACCTTATTTGACAAAGATATTAAGTTTGATTCAGTGAAAGCTTAATTAAGAGGGCACTTGGATCAGTAAGATCATAGGAGCCTGACTTTTTTTTTTTAGGATGGCAAGATTCCACTGAAAAGAATGAGAAACTCCCTTGTATATATGCTAACTTAGACAATTTCACATACAGAATCAGCAAATGCATTAAACATGGCACTAAATGTATTTCATTTTGGTCCCCTATTAGCAACAACTTTCTATTGATTACAATAAACGCCTAATGTACACATATTCAGTGAGATAATGCAAACCACCAGTGATTTTTTTAAAGGTGACTGCTACTCTCAATTTTTGACCTAAGCAGTGATCATTTACATGTGTACAGTAATAACTATTTGCTTGTATAAGTCATCCAATAAAAATTTATCCTTTTTTTTCAAATGGAAAGACCTATTAAAAAGCAAATTTTGAGGATTTTATTCTCCTGTCACCACTCTGGAAAAAATGTCAGCATAGCTCTTGCAGTCTCTGTGTTTTGAAATACCTTCAAGTCTTTCAGAGTGATATTTCAGGTTATTTTATATAACATAAAGAATGAAATCAAGAATTAAGTTTGTAGCAAACAAGGGTACATAGGAAATTTCAAATTCATGATCCCTCTGCTTTGAATCTATCCAAACCAGTGATCACTGGAGTAATAGTTCCATTGTGCAACTTTTCCATAACCTATCACAACTCACTCCCAGAAGGGTTTTATTTACTATTTAATCCACCTTTACCCTCAAGTCTCATTTTATTACTTAGGCCAATTCAAGCAATGCCTCAAAATTCTTCCTCCTGCAGAACATTAGTTGGTTTTGTTTCTCTGCATTGTTTTGCATGGTTTTGTTTCTCTGTATGTTTCTGGAGACTCTGTACAAGGCCTCCACATAATACAGATTGCCAGAGTCCAATCGATTTTAGCAGAGATCTAACAGTTTGTATCAGTGGAATATCTGCCCCAACCTATATCCTCTATTCATGACCACCACTGAAGTCACACATTGAAAAAGAGATTTATTCCTCTGATCCATGACTTAGGGATAATATGAAACCACATCTAATCCTAAATTGCTGCAAGTGCTATCTCCTGACCTATCTATTTTGGTGCATTTCAAGTTTTAAGTCAATATTTTAATTTTTTTAAACTTTTTTTTTTAAAGGATGGAAGTGAAGAAAGATAAATTTTTCTTTGCAGCCCATCATAATACAGCACCAACTGCACTTAACATTAGCAGCTTGTTTTAACCCTTGTGGTGGATCATTAATCTTCCACTAGATCCAAGAAGTGTCCTTATTACATGAACAATCCAGTATCCCATTATATGCATCTCGTAACTGAAGGAAAACTAAAGATAACTGAAAGAGGAGTAAAAGGGAAGGACAAACAACAGCATTAGAAAACTGTCATAAATGCCTTTACAAATAATAAATTCAGAGAGCATTAGGGACTAAAGACTAAGTTTCAAACAGACTTTTCCTTTCTCTTTAATCTATCCACCACACTCTCTTTCCCTACATACACAAAATCTGAATAGTGAAGTGAGAACAAATTAAGCATTTTCACTTAATTAAGCAAAGAGATTTCAAGTTAATTCAACAGTATGGCCTTCATGGAAGCCAAGTAAAACATAGTTTTAATAATCTCCATTTTGTCTACTTTTCACTGAAAAGAGAAATTAGTAATTATGGTGACTGATATGGTGTCTGATTAGGAGAATTTTATAAAAGCACCATCCTGATGCAATTAACCTTTGACAGGGTGTTTTGGGTGCTTGGACCAATTTCATATTTTGTACTTTGGAATGAAATTTGTGACCCTCCCACCTTCCACTGCCTTTTTGGAGCTGTGACTTCAGTAGTCCAAAATAAAAGCTTGAAGAAACACCAATACTCGTGAAAAAAACAGTTGGGTCCAGCTGCTAACCTGAAGGGATAAGAATATCAGATGAAACAAGGCAGAACAAGTTCTGAGTAAGTTTGAAGAGATCAAGCATCGAGGCATTGGGCTGGAACACTGGCTGATGCTAACATTGACTACAAGGAATTCTACTTTACGATACATGAATCAGAAATATTTTTAAAATAAGGAAGTGCAACAAATCCTTTCTATTTAGCCAATTCTCTTTACCATCTGTTAATTAGTCATATTCTTCCATTATAAAAACTGTATGGAAAGATTTTATATTCGAAAGATGAAATTGTCACATAGAAGAGCATATTAATACTCCAAAGAGACACCAGGGTACATTTTATGAGGCCATTAAAGGATGGCTTGTGCAGCTGAAGGCAGTTGGCAGCACCTAGAGAGTAGGTATTAACAGCCCGTAAACCACACCCTGGCCTCTCTGGTGTCTTTGGGAATTGGAGATAAAAAAGTTATCACTAGATGAGATCATGCAAAGTCCTGCATCACTCCTTTACAGACACATATGTTAATTCTGAGAAGAAAACACTTGGAAAAGAGTGGATGTTTTTGTTCTGGGATTTTGCTTTGGTTTTTTTTTTTTTTTTCAATTGATTAAATTGATTTTAAAAAACCTCCACTCCCACACATCAAATTACACACACTACCTTCTCCTACAGCAAGGGCCTGCCTGCATTAACAATTCCTGGAAATGTGATAGACTTGAAAAAAGGGCAGGAGGAATAAGAAGAGTCATTGCTTTTAATCTAATTTTTTTTTAAAAATTACACAAGATGACCTGAAGGCATTTTGCTTCTCTTTCAGTTTGTGTTCTTGTCTTTATGGTGGCCCCCCTCTCCTCCACAAGAGACCATCTCTTTGTTCGGTCTGAGGGACTATTAGCTGACAGGGTAAGATTTCTTTTCACTGCCCCTAACCAAAACATGTTCTTGTCAGAGCTGCTAAACCTCAGGCAATGAAATGTCCATGGGAAAGTTGCTTGGGGCATCAATTTCATTCAGATTGAATCCTGCTTCCAAGCAAGGCAACCATAAGAGAAACCAGGCATTCACATTCTGCTCCAGATGATTGCCAAAACAGCTCCCCTACCTCATATAATCTGTGTTACTGGTAGGTTTCCCTTTTCAACATAACATGATATAGAAATGATTGTTGGACACTTAAAAACCAAAAATACCACCCCAAAACTGCTAGTCAGCACTTTTCTGTTTAGGAATATAATATATAAGACATTGCTTTTTTTTTTCTCATTTTATGGCTGCCATTTTCCAGGCTTCTACACCGTACATTCTCTGTTTGGACCCTGATGGTTGTATGAAAGTGATTCAAAAATAAAACTATATTTCTAGTATCTTTATAAGCTATGTGCTAACATGCTTTATACCAGAAGGCACTCTCAGATATTACTATTTTCTTTTTTTCTCAGTATTATATGCTTTAGCACAAAAACATAACATTGTAAAACTGTGATCCAGTCTTGTCCCTGTAATACAACTGGAGAGTGTGTAATCATCTCCAGCCACAGACAGAAAAGTGTATTTTTGTTGTTGTGGTTGTCAAGGTTATGTGATTGTCTGGTAGCACCAAAGACACCAAATTAATAGAAAGGCTACAGAATGATTTAATCTGAGAGCAGATGCCTCCTATAATGCAAGTTGCCTATAGCAATTTTTCAAGACAGCATCTGAGTAGGAAGATAATGTTTGATGATTAGTACTCTCACATTCAAAAAGGCCAGGATCTGGAAACCTGACGTGGATGTACTTGTCAATTAACTGATGCTACTTACTGCAACAATAAAAGCTTTTACAACACCTTAGAACAAATTCAAAGAGGTGGTCTGGCAAATTTAGTGCTAGCTGAAAACTTTCCTCTAAGTGTACCTTGGAAAAGTAAAGTTAGACAACTGGCAAAAATAGTGTCTCACTCATATTATTTCTGTTGGTTCAATTTTGGTGAATTCTTATCAAAGGAGTTAAAAGGTTGCCAGAAACAACTTGTTCCCTCTCTGCCTTCTGCTTTCTCACTAGACAAAACATGGGGTCAAAAGTGCAAGTGCTGCCTGTCCAGCAATGGTGGTTCTGCACTTGCTGGTTGGAAGCTGATTGCTTTATTGAAAGGAGAACATTTCTTTCTCATTTTACATTTAACTGTACCTATTGACTGGAGAGAAGAAATTGCATCACTTCTTGTGCTGGTCATCTGTGAGGAGCAGACAGGGGGGGAAGGACCACAGCTTTTTACCCTCCTCTGTTTCTTCCACTATACTCCTATCAAACTGCTCTTTCCTCGTGTTACTTCTACTCAAAACGTTGCAATATGTACCTGATAGCAAAGATGATGTATGCACAGCCACCTGATCTAACTGAAATAACTACTGTGGGGATGAGCAAAAGGGAGGTGAGGATTCCCAAACAGTGGAAATAAATATTTTCAGACAGCTGCTGTTGCACTTGGGTAATTCATCTCTGTGGTTTTGTTTGAAATGCTTCACTTCAGTGCCACTATTACCTGGTTTGGGTTTTTTTCAGTGCCACGTAGTTTTTAAGGAACACATTAAGTGCAGTGTTTGTTTTACTTGTATGCAAGAATGAATATTGCCTTTAAGACTACTAATGTGTCTGGTGAAGCCTTTCAATCATAAAATGCTTTTTTTGTAGATATGGTCAAATTCAACCCTCCCAAAAAATGTTGTAGTATTTCAAATGCTCTTCATGATTCCTGTGTTAATGAGACTGAGAAAGACTAGGGGACAAGAGAGGGGAAACAAAATGAGACTAACAGACGTTAACACCTAGCAAGGATCATCCTAGAAATAATTGTTACCAAGCACAACAACATCTGGAAAACTTCACAGTATCAAAAGCAAAGTCAACACATTAAACGCTTTGAAAATCTATTTACAGGTATTGAACATAGACACTGGAGAGAAAACAGAGCAGCAGCAGTAGCCGAGATGTCTCTGCAGCAGGTTTGCAGTCCTGAGCCCTGTTTCAGGGGAGGAGGGAAACAGAGGGTGTGATTTTTAGGTCCTTGTCAGTTTGCAATATGCCATTTTGTGTTGAGCACAGATGATCTGCATGCAGCCTTCCCAAGCTATAGCTAATAATCTCCAGCATCCCAGTTATCTGGAGGAAGCAAAAGAAGATTCCTGGCTGGGAAACACCTAATTGTCCACTCAGATATGTAAAATTAATTAATTATATAAACTTACATTACATTCCAGGGCCATGCCATCTTTCCTTCTGTTATATTTGTTTAAGAATTGTTAGAGATTATTTTACCTGATTTCTTCAAAACCAAAGTATTTGAGTAAAAATTAATCTTTACCTCATTTCCATTGGCAAGTTTCTGTTTCTTTAAGGCATTTATGCAAAATATGGCTTTAAACAAAGCTAAAAACCTAAAAGAATTTTGGATTAATTATTAATAAGTATGCAAAATGTAAGGCAATGTGACAGTCCAAGCAAGACTGCATGTTAGGCCATGCAAAAGAAGCACAAAGATTTCAGCCAGACAGTTTCAGGTTTCTCGACTTTAAGTTTGCTTCCTATTAGAATTCAGAATAAACAGAATGACAAAAGTAGGAAAGTATGTTAAATAGATGTGCAAAATGCATGACAGATGACTCTGATGTAGTAAATAAAATATAATATCCTCAATTGCTACAGATTACTCATTCCATGAATATATGAAATACAAAATGAGAGCAGTGAATAAAACAGAAAAAAAATCCCTTTTCAGAATGATATGCCTTTTATAAAATAACCACAAGTCCCTCTCAACCTGGGCAGGAAGGAAGAGGTTTATGTTACAACAGGAGCCTCTAAAGAGGAGGTTCAACACATGGTTCTGAACTGATCATTTTACCATTGCATCTTGTCTTGTGTAGCAGCCAGTTCCGTGAAATCCCAGAACTGCCCAGGTTGAGAGGGACTTGTGGGGAAGCTCACCCAAACCATGGCAGGTGCAGCCAGAGCAGGTTGCTCAGGCTCTGCTTGGCCACATCTTGAAAGCCTCCAAGGACAGAGAGTCCACAGTTTTGCTGGGCAGCCTGGGTGGAGGTTGCAAGGAGGAACAAGGAGTAGGAAGGTAGGAGGGAAGACGAAAAAAAGGGGGAATGAGAAAGAATCCAAATAATTTCTCAAGGCTAGAGAGTGGTTTGTTTTATGCAGTTGTAACCTGGTAACTTTGCCTGATAGAGGACAAACCAACTCTACACAGACTGATGTACAGTTTTCTTTGATTCCATATTCCTTTTATATAAGGTTAGCAATATCTTACATTTACCTTAACCTACTTGTGCTACAACTAATTTTGTGGCTGACAAACCACCTGGCACTTTGTTTCCTTGGTGACTTTTTAAATCAGGGCATCAAAACATCCTTATTCTGCTCAGTATTTTGTACTAAGGCTAACAAAGTGATCCTTCACTGTGGCTGAAGAACCACTCAGACAGCTCTTTACTTGTGGAAGCGGCAGGTATTGAAGAAAATTTTCCAGAGATTAAAAATAGCAAAGTAGGTTCTCTATCACTGAAATGGCCCAGAAGAAACCTTGTACCATCATGCCTTACTAATCTCCTCTTTATATGAAACCAGCAAAAGCCAAGGCAGGAACTACAGAAACATAAGGATTTGAAGTCAAGAATGATGCAAGTGACCATAACTAGGATAATAAACAAGGGAAAAACAAATCAGTGATGGGAATGAAGTAAAACTGCAGAGAAAGTAGAGAAGGTACTTGGCGTTGTAGTCCAGTCTGCAGTCATTCAGTATCTCCTGCTCCTGCAGCCAAGGCAGCAAACAGAAATGCATACCAGATCTGTACTAACTAGTACCTGACATTAAAGTGGACCTGCTCAGGAAATAAAAGTGATCACAAACTCACCGTATGTAGTCCTTCTCAACCAGAGCTGGCTACAGACAGAAAATGAAATTAAATCCAATGTCTTGGTCTCTTCCATCAGGGTTCATAATAGACACAGGCCCCAGCACAAAATCATCCAAAGCAGTAGAAAGAACACTGTGATAAAAGTTAAGATAGTCCAGCACTGTGATTTTCTCCACAATAAAGCCAAGGTTTATCTTTGGCAGAGATATAAATCTGGGAAAACTGGGGGTCAAATCCATGAAATAAACTCCCTCATCAAATGAGAAGACCATTCTCCACAGACTCTTTCTTGGCTATGTTTTCTCTAACAAATACAAGCAAGGAGACACAGACCACTTCTAAAGTCTAAACTGAGATATTTTGCCATACACACTTTCACTGTGGGAAAGGAGTAAGAGAGAAAACAATGCCAGATGTTAGACACACTTGGAAAGTCCTCGGATACTTTGGTGATGAATGACTGTAACCACGTCTTTAGGACATGGCAGACTGTTTATTGCCTGAAGCACAAGATACGGTTCCCCTTTGGTAATGCTTGTGTACTGCACTATCATATCAATGAAGTAACAATAGGGGCATTGTTTACAAAATAATTTTCAAAAAGCTGTGAGATAAAAGATTATTCAGCATATCAGCGAGGGCATTATTTTGCATAGTTTATAAAATGCATAATTGTGCTAACATACCTAATTGTCAAGCCACTCTTTTGGCAAGCTAATGTGCGAGTGGGTGCCAAACAGCAGGGAATACAAAATGGAGTGAGAAAACAGTTGAGATTTTATGGTATTCTGCCTCGCATCAAAAGTGTTCTTCCATGAAAATGTATAAAATATGTATGAGCAAGCATTGTAACTAAGACACTGAGAAGCATTCATAAATCTATTTTTTATATTGTCTCTTCTTTTTCTGGAGTTACTATTAGGAAAAAATGCAATAGCAGGATTTGTTTAGCAGTGTTTCTTCATATTGAGCCAGATTTAGGAAACATGGATTCGAAAACCTCAGAGGTTCTTCTAAATCTTCATCCAAGACAGTTGCTACATAATTTCTGTTTTACATTACATATATATGCAGGTTTGGTGTTACGCCTTTATTCTTGCGTGTACAGAGGATAGTGACGGAGGTAAAAATCTGTGCCTTTGTCAGAAGCACAGCCAAGCCATCTGGATAGTCATATGTTAAGGCAGCCTATTATTTTATAAGGGGTTGTCTATGCTTCTTAAAACACCTTACTGGAAACATCAAGCCAGGGTTTCCAGTCCTACTTTCTAAGGTTTGTTCATTTTTACTCTACCTCACTAACATGACAGACTCCTCTCTAGCCCTATTCTCTCCCTTTCGGCTCTTTCAATCACCCCTATTACATCTACACAGGTAAACTGATACCCAACACCCATCACAAAAACCCGGGTGCTACCTGGGAGATCAACAACTCCCATCTGCCAGAACCACTCCAAGAAATATGGCAATCTTTAGACTGTGGCTGGTCACAGGTTGGTTCAAACCTGTATGTTCCCCATCTTAACCATTAAGATGGATTTTGATGTCAAGGCTCTTGACCCCCAATCCAAACGTAACTGGTAGTCTGAAGCCCCACATAAATTTTGTAGATATTTAGTAAAAATGTAACTGGCATACACATCAGTTGCTGTAGGCCCAGATGCACAGATGTGTGGGCGTGCTTACATATAGGCATAACGGAGAAGAAGCAGAGAGGTTTTGGAGACAGCCAGTAGGACTCGTGAGTCACATATGCCATGACCTCTGGGCCTTGTAAATCCCTGGTAGCACAAAAATTGAGACTCTGGGAGGAGAATGAGCGAACACGTGCACTTCCAGTCCCCACCTCTCCCATCAGAGATCATGGAACTCAAACAGACAATTACAAATCTAGCTGGTTCAGCCAAGGTTAAAAGTTTTCTTCATGTCTCGTATGTGTGCAGCATGTATGTGTGTCTTTGCACATGTGTGAGTGAGCAGATACAAGGAGTGAGGACAAGGGAGCAGCTCTTCTCCTCTGTGTGTGTCCTCTGCAGACTCATTTCTGGTCCCCCAGAGCAACGTCTGCTGCAGCAGTGTGGTTGTAAAATGCTGCATTGAGCCAAATTCTCCTAACTGCCCAAATATTCTAGTTCTGTGCCAAAGATGCCCAGACAGTGAAAAAACTCTCACCTATTTTAGCATTCTATTTCCACAAAAATGGCAGTTCACCCATTTTCAAAGTTCCAAATTCATTACTTGCTAAATGCCCTGGTTTTTTATTATTATATAGCCACTGATACAGTAATTTGTTTATAATTCTGGAGAAAAAAATTCTCTCTCTCTCCCTTTAATCCTTTCACCTCCCACAATTCTAACAAATTTCCCTATCTTACTGCCCAAATTTCTGCTAAAACATAGCAACTAGCAAGCAGAAATACATTTTATATCTCGAACTTTTCAGAGATTATGTTTTTAAATATTTTTATTGAAGCATTAGAGAGGAATTGTATTAGCGTTATGCTCGCATTCTTTGCAGCATTTTACAAGCGTATAAGCAAGTATACACAGAATTCATTTCTACCAAGAATACAACCTTACATACACAATTGCTGCCATTAGTAAACATTGGTTTACTAGGGAAAGGGTAAAGAAGCTGTTAAATATTGGGGTTTAGGGATATGGCTCAACATTGCGCGGACTGGATCAGTTAGGAATAGGCTGCTTTCTCTGTCTTCTCCCAGAACCTGCAATTTGAATGGGTTTTGTTAATTACTTATTTACACATGTACAAGAAACTCTTAGTTCTGTAAAACCACTTCACACAGTTTACCTATAACTGGTAGTTGGTGTTACATCAGTTTCTCTTTATGAGCTTCTAGTGCCAGCAGTGCTGTAAAACTGACTGTCTCCCAGTTTCTTTGGGCTCTTTCAGGAAGTTTGGGTGGAGGGGTTTCCTAGTTCAGTCCTCCTAGTGCTTATGTAGTAATGCTAGGCTTGCTCAAGTATGAGCTTTAAAAGGCTTGAAACGCATGTATGTTCATCACTTAAGTAATAATTTTTGAATCTATTATTTTGAAATTAAATTATAGTACATTACCAGCAGCTTTATTTTTGAACAAGCTACCAAATTCATGAAAGCAGAAAAACAACCTTCCTCCAATCCAGCTAACAGCAAAATGAACATATTCTGCCATAAAATATTTTGCTTCTATTTATAACTTGTGTAAAGAAGTGAAACAAATCAGAGTACAGGAATGATTTGTCCAGAAGGACTGTTTTTTTTTAACGAGCATAACAACCATGCTATGAGAAATAAACAATCATACCAAATGTTCCACTGGCAACCTGTGTGAACGCATCCCATCAGTCAGCTACTACAGAGCTGTTCAGTTTGATCTCTGCCCAAGCTCGTGCAGCATCTCAGTAACTGACTCTGTCTCCTAGAAAGTAATCCTGAGTCCTGAATAATCACCTCTGAGCCCTGTTAGCGGAAGGGTTGAGTTAAGCACAGCTTCAATTGCAAGCGCAAAAGGAAATCCCCAGAAAAGCTGCTAAGACAGCGGTGAGGCCCTCCAGGCAGAGGAAAGCCTCACGTACCCACTCCAGTGTCTGAATGAGCACTCTTGCCACTGGAGTATTACACGAAAGGAAAACCACTGCTCAACCTGACTCCTTTTCAGTGGAAAGAAAAAGCTGCCAGTGCATGTTGGGATTGGGTTTGATCTCACTGGTAAGCCATGGGTGTGCTCCAAGAGCCCCTTCTGGACCTAGGAATCTTTAAGAGGCTTAGACAGAAACATATCTTGTGGGGGAGATTATAATTCAAGCAGACACAATGACCAGAGAGACTTGTTTAAAAAGAAGGTGGCTACTCCTGTAGGAGTTTGGGATCTCAGGTAGTAGGTGAGCAGGATTGTGCTGTCCTAACTTAGCTACTTTTTACCAGAATCCTTTCCATCTGTTTTTCCATTGTCATCCTTAAAGACACAGCTTTGATTATACAAGTGTAAAATCAACACATGCTTCTAACACAACAGAAAAAAAAAAAATTGTTTTTATCATCATCAACAAAAAATAATTCCCACAGTGCAGTTTAGCAGCTGACTGAAATCTTTAGGTTTACTATTATTGAATTGGAGAAAAGATACCAATGATTTTTCACACTTTCACCAGCATGGAAAAATAAAGCTTTTAAGAGAATCACCCTTCTAATCCTTACCACCACAGATGCAAGAGTTGTTATTTTTATTATAGTTAGTATATTTGTTAAAATATACCCATATGTCTAACTGTACATTTATATTTGGGGAATGTTTTGTTTTATTTCAATCAATACTCCTCCAAGTTCTCTTATTGCACAAATCGATACGCTCTTTTCATAAACTTATTTAGTTCAAAATTTCTAATTGATCATATCACCCAAAAATAACTGGCATCATACAAAACTGTATTCTAGTAGTCCTTAATTATTTTAACCAAGTTCAGAGTTGTACCTCACTATGGCAAGTGTGTACATCTGCTTTAGCCACAAGAGTTAAAAATACGCTGTGCTAGAGGGATTGCGCTGCAGGGCTTTAGCGACCAAAGCACTGGCATCCTCTGGCTCAGCTGGCCTTTGAAGATCCCTCCATGTTGGTACTATGAGGACAGTCCAGCCAACTCTTTAGGAATAAAGCTTCCTTTGGCAGCAACATAGCTAGGCTCTAGATAATTCATTTTGAAAAGTGTAGTTCTGTTACAACTAAGAACATTACAAGATGGTCAAACAAAAGCAGTTCCTGAATTTTAAGTTAAATCATAATTAGGAGAGAACAGAGCTGGACTAAATGCTTTGGAGAGATTTTAAATAATGAGGTTTGTTGATTTGTTAGGAAAGTTACTGTTTCACTAATAAGAGGGTCCTCTCTGAAGAGGACTGATTTTGAAGCAAGAGGTGGACATCAATGTGTCTCCATTCAGTGATGTGAAAACAACACAACCTTCATCTCTTCCCCTGGTCTACACTATCTGCTGTAGTGCAAAACCTTGGCAAGTGTCCATCCTGTAGCATGTTACTCCAAAGTTACCTGAAGGGAAGAGGAAACGCTTTTGTTAAAACATAGACAACGGCTCCCTAGAACAGCAATAGTCCAGAAAACCCTGTGGCAGAAGGAGATCACATACCTGCGTCCCAGGAACATAGAGAAAAATAATGCGTATTTATAGGGGATCTTTTTTCCCTTTTACTTCAACCAACCAAGTCTTACACTCTTCAGAACTTCATTTTTGGAACACCAGCTTTCCTCTAGCCCTGAGTAGGAAACAATTGTTCATCATTTTACAGGACCTTCTTCTAAGCAAAGTCAGTGCTGAATCATACTGAAGGCGACACCTTTAAAAGTGGTTTGACTACACATGATTCCTGATGAATTGCTTTCTTTCATGGTGAGCTGAAAGCCAGGCTTTTGAACTGAGTTTCTAGCCATTTGCACACTTCAGGTTCTAAACTGCACAATTTTGCTGCTTTTGACTTAGAAATGGAACAGCAACAGCAAGGCAGACACCTCCATTGCAGGGTCACCTGTCACCCAGCATACCACACTAACTCTTTTTGGTATCGAGTTATGAGTGTGAGGGGACTCCGTAAATAAAGTCTGACAAGTGGAGATGGGAGGGGAAAGTCCACCCAATATGTATTGACAGTTTCTGTTCATTTCCCCTTTTTGTCAGCAAGTTTTGTAATACACAATCTTGCAACTGGAAAAGGAGTTTTGTTGATGATTGCTATACATATCTCCAATCAATTTGCTTTAAATTGATCTTATCAGCTTACTAATTTGGCCATTTAAAATTTCTAAAGCCATCTTATTTCTCAAGTTAAAAATTGGGACCTATGGCAGGTATTAAAAATGGATTACAAGCTTTGAAATGCAGGCTCCTATGGCACTGAGAAAAACAGGATGGACTTTGAGGAAAAAAGAGACTTCTACATTTGAGATTCCAAAACCTTTGAGGAAATCAAAACTCCTCTTTCCCATTCTCATGCCTTTTATTTTTTTTGCCTATCCCTCTGTATTTACAATATTTAGCATGTGTTAAACATTTATCACAATCATTATAAAAACTATTTTTGTACTTATCTTTTGCAATTCAATGCTTAAGATTTTGTTTTGTTTTGTTTTAAAAGGTAGAGGATAAGAAAAAAAGAAAAAAAATCTTTGCTTGATTTGCTTGGTAAGCATTGTATCTCATACATACATGATATAATTTTACAATTTAGAATAAGATATTTGTTATGAAAACACCCTGAAGGAAAGCAAATAATTGTTCTCTCTGTGAACACAGAAGCCATATGTAAAATCATGCCTCTCGTATGCAACAGAAATGACTGACATATCATCAGAATGAACCAATATATAGATGAAAAAAAATCTTCCTCTGGAGATCAACCAGAGGCAAGTACATTAAAGACCTACTTTTTTTCTCTTTTTTCAAACAAAGTCTTTTTTTATTCCAATGGTTACTTAATATTAAAATGGAAGAGAAATTCACTTAAGAGGAACCAGAAATAATAGCTACTTTCCATCAGGCCACATTAATCTTTCATTCTCATCTCCTCAGTAGCAGAGGAAGAGAGAAAAATCCCTTTTGTTTTACCCTGTGGATGATGTTTATTGGTACACCCGTAGGAGATGCACATTTAAACACTCTCAGTTTCAAGCTGGGTCTCCCCTTCCAATCAAAGTCCTTTAACTCCTGTGCTGCTCCAAGCAGGTTAGGTTCCTACCACAACTTCAAAACAAAATTGCATAAGAAATCAGATTATCTGTCTGTAGTGGCCACATTTTGAACTTAGTCATCTGCTGGGGTCTCCAGGGGAGATCCAAGCATTACCCTGGCCATTTCCAAATTCTACCCTGAAGTCATAAATGCATATGGCAAAACTGTGGAGATATCTCTTTCAATCATGAATTTAGGCATCTAGAGTCACCTTGGCTATTTTCTGAAGGCAGTTTTTGGGGTATTTCTGATTGATTGGCTGGAGTGTGTTGCAGGGGTGGTGGGGAGTTTTTAGTATAACACCATCATCGTTATCCCTTTTCTTTTCTCATCTGAAAATCTACCTATATTTGTTTCATTTGTCAGACTATTCCAGCTCATTTGGAAGCACTTTCTGAAGCTGAAGTCTCGACTGCTTTTCTGGGACCTCACTGGCAATGGTGTACTACAGAAATATCAAGAAGCACAGACCTACACAGTCTATACCACTCCAGTCACATGATGTGTAGGTCCCCCACAGTAAAAGGAGGCCGTAGGCCGTATGCTTGCTGGCACCAAGCATAAAATGAGCAAACATTTCTGGAAGACACAACATTTCTGGAAGACACTACCCCTTAACTGCGAGTTAAGGGGTTTAGATATATTGTTAAGAGTACCACTGCACCAGGCAAACATGCATTCAGTTCTCTAAATGAGTGATGACAGTACACAGAGCACCAGGTATAGATAGATTACACACATAACCTCAACATATGTAGTTACCAGTTACTCTAAAAAAAATAATAACAATGAAGAAATACTTGAGCTGATAATTTTTGTGAAAGCTTTAGAAAGCTACAAACTAATAATTTAGGAAAAGTTACCTGTGAAACAGTCCCCACCTTACTTCCAAGCCTAACAGCACACAACTACTGCAATGCAGAGGGCAGAACGGACACACACTCCCTCTGGAAACGCTTTTCCAATGGCTGAAACACATGCAACACAGTCTGAAGTCAGAGCCTAAACTATGGCCCTTGATTAAAGCCTCAGAGTTTTAATCCACCTCCCAGATCCATATATTGTGCATCTATTCAACCCATCTTATTTTTTTCAGGGATGTTCATGGTGCTTGGCAAAGGGAGACTTGCTTTCCATAAATCCATTGTATGTGTTCTGGTCTCCCTTAAGTTTAATATTTTATATAGTATATATATTTATATATATTTATATTTATATACTGTCAAGTTGCACATTGTGAAAAATGTCTATTAATTATATTCACAGCACATCAGAAAACTTGGTGAAAGTCACACCTACACACAGCATGGCATGTCTCAAAAAATGATGAAGAGGACTGAGCTTCACACACATTTAATGAAGGTTTCCTGACATCTTGGGGGAAGACTCCCCAAACAACTCTCGTGCCGAGTGCTTTCAACTCACGTGCAAGTCACGGGGACTTAAAGACCCCTCACAACAGTGCCAAGATCAACACACCAGAAAGCAAATAATCATTTCTTTTGCAGGGATAATTACCAGAAGGAACCGGCATTTAGAGCTGCTCTGTGGAGTCTTTTAGATACAGACTTTGATGTCAAGTTTTCTTCTCACTGAATAATGTCACTGTTAAGCAGACAGAGCCTTTGCTACAGCGTTAGGAAAGATTTGGACCTAAATATAATTTCAACTAGGCTACAGAATTTTGATAACGACAGTCACTTACTAATATATGAATTTGATACATTTTCTATGACCCAAAAGAAACATATTAAATTCAGACTGATTTAATAGCAACATTTGTATGAGATACGCTATTTCTAATACATGGAGCAAAAGCAAGAAAAGGCAAGAGCAGCAATACCCAGTGACAAAATCCTTCAACAAATATGTTTAGCAATACTCAGAGCTGAATTACCAAGGTACTAGAATTTAAAACCTGACTAAACTGAGAATTCTTAAGAAATTTTGGGTTATTTGGTTATTTTTTATACACTAGCATAGAGTACATCCTTTCTTCAAAATGCCTCCCTGCAAATGTTTCATCAGATTCCACTTGGAGAACAACAAATTTCACAATTTCTTTGTGTTTACAAGGAACAGCAAATTTAACACGCAATCCTTAAACTGAAATAGAGAAACTTCATTCAGCAGGGGTCAAAGAAGAAAGATTTACATATTTAGTCTATAAGACATTCCTTTCCTCACTGAGAACTCTTTAACAAAAAACAAAAACCAAAACGTGACTGTTAACCAAATCCATACCTGAGATTTAAGTCTGTGCCTGGAACTTATCTGTGACTTTTTAGTATCGTTTATGTGGTTTTAATGAGATCACATTTAGGTAACTGATTAAAAAGTAAACAGGAGGAAGTAATGTTAGGTACTCTTAGCATTGTAATGAGGATCTTCTTGAGGCAGATGGTTGGAGCAGAGGCTTTGGAGATAGCTCAGTTAATCATCATTAATCACCTTTCTGTTGGGTTTGGGTGGGTTGCCACAGGGAGGTGATGCAAAAGCCACATCTTCATCCTCATTGAAATAGTAATTAGCCAACTTTAAAACATCTAACTGCTCAGGTAAAGTACTTGTACTTTGCAATTACATCAAATCCTTCATCAGCAAAGCCTCAGGAAGGTAAATGAACACCTTAGGCTTTTTATCTGGAGGTGCTTAGTACAAACCAAACCAAAGTCTGTGTGGAGCACTGAGTACCATATTTCCAGATACCTTCAATACCTTGTAAGCATTTCATACTCAAAAACTTGGTGATGCACTCAACATCCCAAATAACTCAAACTGCAAATGATTAAGGAACCGATGCCCAAATTAATTCAGTTACCTATGTCTGCCAGAGCCCAAAAGAAAGGAGAGCTATTTTTAAGTGTGGATGTATGTGAAAGACTGACATTTTTCACATTTTCCTAATAATTTTTTAATTCCATCTAGAAGAATAAAGTCCAGAAATTATAGAGAAAAAACTTACTTAAGATGTTTTATTTTTAAACTTAGTAAAGTTTCACCAGAATATGTAGGAGGGGAGGGGGAAAAAAACACCCAGAGAAGTGCTTACTTTATTTTCCAAATATTTCTTATAAAATAAGCTGAAACATATGCTAGGTACTTAAATAGCCAAGAAATCAAAAAACACTTCTCACTTATCTTTCTAAAAATGCTGGTCACTGCTTAGGTCCTCATTTCCATTTGTGCAACAAGCCTGAGTGCCAATATAAAAAGTAATACCATATGTCAAAATAAAGCTTTAGAAATAAGGCAAGTAGAGGGGGATATCCTTCATTAATTTCAATTGAGCAGAAACTTTTCTTACATCTACTTGGATAATTATGAACATACCTTACCTGGCCAACAAAAAGATGAAGCAACATCTCAGGTAAATTCTTGAAGCCACAGTAATTTTTAATTGACTCTGGAATTCTATTAAATTCTGACACAAACAAAGAGTGTATCCAAAAAGAAGTGAAGCACAAAAGGGGTGCTTACCTTCTCAGAATCTTTATCAAAGTAAAATGCAAGTTGAGGATTTTTTTTTTTTTTTGAAGATGCAAACTTCAAGAGACAATAATATTTGCAAAATAATGTAGCTATTTCAAGCTTAGAACAAGGTAATTGTTTCAATAAATGTTTTCAACATCTCATTTTATGAAAGTCAATACACTTCTAACAGCTAAATATTTTGATTTTCCTCACTGGACATAGCTATAAGATCACATCCAGTTAAAAAAAACAAACAGTGGGGTGGGGGATTTCACTTAGTGCGTTTTATGTCCTGAAGTTTGAGACTATAAGACAATATTGCAACACCTGTGATAAAGTAGCAAATCCCAGCAAACCACTTCCTAGGAAGAGAAGGGGACTTCTTGTCTGAAAACAAAACTGATGTTGCACAACTGACTCTTATATCCAAGCACTCCCAAACACAAGGAGCCATGTCCTCACCTGCTCTGGCTGGGAGCCCAGATGCTCATACCCAAGAAACCCACACTGATCCATCCCTTGGAAGAAAAGGAACACAAAGGTGCTGGCACCCAGCTCTGCTTATGACCAACACCTGCAGGTCTGGGGGACTCTCTCTGTACTCTCTTGGAGCCCACTGGAATGATTCTCCTTCCTAAGGCCAAGGATTTCCTTGATGTCTCCCTCCTGGGTATCCAGAAATGCAGCACATGAGGCATGGGCAGTGCTCATGACTGATACTGTGCTGGTAGCTCCTGCCACCCCAACAACCTCTCTCCAGTGTCTGCTTCTCCTGTGATTCCACACCTGCCCAGAACCACCATCCCTGCCCTAGCACTCCTGTTAGCACTCTCTGTGAGACTCTCTTGAAATAAACTAGTGTAAACTCAAGGGTAGGCATTGATGCCCATTTTACCCATCCCTGTTATCCTACTAATGCATGCTATTATCTGGAAACAGCTCAGTTTATAGATGAACAGCCTTGATCGAATTGGTACATCTGTTACCATTTTACTTGCAAGCACAAATGTGCACTTTAAAAAGTGTATTTAAATATCACACTCCAGCTCCTCTTTTCCCTCCTGGAAGCACACAAAGCTCCTTTTCTTAGTGTACACAGTTTCAATGACTGCTGCTTTTTTTCTCCACACACTTTTACATACACACACCCCCTGCAAGGACTGTCAGTGTCTGAAGTTTAATAGCATTCTGAGCCAACTTTACATTTAGAACATGTACTGATATGCTTTTTTCCTTCCAGAAGTAACTTACAATAGGTGAAAAAGCAATATCATTTCATAAAAATCAAAAGAAATTATCTTACTGACCTCAGATCCTGCTGTATTGGCCAACAGGGACAGACCCCTCTGCTGCAGAGCAGTCCCAAGATCCAGCATGTGTGCTGGTCACTTCTCAGCTCATTGTCAGGACACACCCCAGATATTCACCAGCTCTCCTTTTCTGGAAGGGCAACCACATGTGAATGATGGAAAGAAACAACAAGAGGTCCTTTGCTTAAAATGACCAGTGTATGACAACACAGACTTCTCCATGGCTTGCACCTGCCCTGAAGCCTTGGTGCCTTGGACTGCTCAACACAACATTCATCATGTTACTGTACCACTGCTGCGCTGTGGTACAACCAACCCAGAAAAACTACAAGAGGCACAGTTCATCTCAGCTGAGCTTCTGCATAGGTGGCTGTTTTATTAGTTTTGTTTCTGTATTATCATTATATTAAACTTTAAGCCTTATAAAAATACATTCTTATTTCATATTGTAATCTTATTAACATCTCTAAATTTCAGTGATACCTAAGAAAACCCAATAGTTACAAGAGTGACACATTCCTAAACAATAATTTTTGTCTTTTAGCATGGTCTATATTGTCACTTAATATTACCTAAGTTGTTCTATGCCTATGAAAACCACCTGAAATCTGTCTTAATGGCTATTCAGTCCTTTTCAAACACAGCAAGAATTCAAGATGTTTGTATTTCTATGAGCGCTTAACTATGATATGTCTACCCTCAAGAAAAATGTGTTGGGATAAAATTTGTTTCTTCCATTTTACTTCTAATACACACTCATCACGTAAGTTCTCAGATTTTACTTCCCTTGAACAAGAAGTAATACCATTACATGCTTTTTATTTTTACCTGTTCAATATTTCTGTACCTATAGTGAATAATTGCATCATGCATCTTCTCCTGTTTATATTTACAACATCAGTAGACTAGAAAGACCAGTAGCATCTACATCGCTACAAAACAAATGTGTACACTGGTATATAGAGAATGTTTCAGCTGTTTACTGTTCTACTGTCTATTTCCAAATGTTGACAGCTTTATTTAGTTCCAACCGTTTTTACTGACAAAGGGATCAGAAGAATAATATCTTCCAGGGGAACAAGTATTCTGCAGTTAAATACCTGAGGCACTTTTTTTTTCCCCCACTGGAACTAAAATTATACAGCCAAAATTTCTAAAGAGTTAGAAGTCTGGCTTTGTTTGGAGGCTGTTTGCCTTTTTTTGTTGTTTTTTCTTTTGCTAAAAGTGTCAGTTTGAAAGTAGGGCAGTGGAGCTGCCCGGAGGATCCCTTCTCAGGACACACCAGACTTGTGCTGTTGCCCTGTGAAAGTTCAGCAAAATAGTCAGTTTAAGCAAACAGCATCTTTTAAACATGAATTTTGGGAAGGGAAGTCCTTCGTTTTCTAAGATACTTAATTCAAAGTTATTGCCTTTTACAGAACCATTAACTAAGTAAGAGATTATGGCTTTCTCACCTGTCCTACAATGATACAAAAAGACCTGCCTCCAAAGATCTGGGCAACTTTTCCATAACATTACTGAAAAGTAGGTTTGAAACACAGATGCAGTGTGGTTTATTTACATTTATAGGCAGCACCAGATGAATATTTATCCAAATGATTTGGCAGCTCTTCAGTTAAGGGACTCTATGGGCTTTGAGAGTAGGTTATTTCTATTCAAAAATCCTAATGACAACTGATATTTGTCTTTTACTGTCTCTTCAGTCTTTTTCGTCTGCCAAGGATAGTTTCACTCTGAAATCCTTCATCAATTAATTTGATACTTCATTACATAACATTTCCCTTTGCCATATCCTCTTAAAAAGCCATACCTGTAAAATTCCTTGAGGGGTGGTTTTCTGTTTGTCAATTTGGGTTCTTGTTGAATGATTGACATTTGTGTTTTTCTCTAATTCTCTACTGCTTTTGGTCCTCCATTTTCCAAGATTTACAAATCTCTACTGTTCTGTCCAGCCCACATTTCCTTCCAGCTTCCCATTCTTAAACGATTTTTTTTCAAGTAAGATAGAAGCAGATTTAGAGATCTCCATTAATGATTTCTTCCCACTTCTGAAATAATGGGTATCTTGGGTATCTTCTCAGAACTTGATGGATGGCATGGGCTGCTCTACTGCTTAGGGAAAACAGGTTGAGAGAATTAAAATAACATTTTAAAATGAAAGTAAAAGGTAGAACTAACGTATGGCTGTTGCTGGAAGCATCTGTGTTCCTCCCTAATGCATCTCAATAAGTATTTGTGTCTAGTTCAAAGATATTTTCCATGTTGCAGCAACATCTCCATAGCCTAATTTACTAACACAGTGTTTTTGAAGCGACTGGTAAAAACAATGTTGCTAAAGGGAATTTTTCTTTTGTTCCAGTACTAAGAATCTCATTCATATTTTCTGTTTTCTTGGATATAGTATCAATCTGTTATTGCTTTACTTAAAAGACAGGCAAAAAGTATTAAATTTCACAGCCTATCAGTCTTTCTGAATAAGAGCAAAGAACACACTAACTGTAATAACAAGTGTGCAGGATACAAAAAGAATCTCTGTTATTGTACTGAGGTAAGCATTCTTTTCTGAAAATACTTCAGTAATTTTGTTTCCTGTTACATGAGCCTTATGGTATATGAGGCTTTTCTACTAAAATACTTTTTTTTCTCCTTTATAAACACATTCTCTTGTTTCAGGAGAGTTAATAAAATATTGCCATATGCTTGCAATCACTGAATATATAACTAAGGAAATTTAAATACTGTGCAATATCTGGTACCCCATAAATTTCCCTCCCTGCCCCAAACATCACATGACCTTATCAAAGAGTTCAAGTTTCAGAGCTCTTTGAAAGGTACTTATAATTTATACAATTCTGATTACTCTGACAGTGTCAAGAAACAGTTTTGGAAAGTCTGCAATTGCTTAAAGAAATGTCAACAGCTTTGCCTCATGGGAGAAGATTGTCTAAGCTTTGAAAAACAAACAGCAAAACACACTGAAAGAACCATATAAAACATAAAATAAACTCATTGCACTAAATCAAGCAACGTTTGAGTTTGGCAAGTTGTCCTTCACTTATATATTACTGGAAAATCAAAGTCTAGCAATTGTCAGAAATGCATTTCAGTTTTCTGCATATTACTTAACTGTAATTGTGAAGAGACTCAAATAATCTTGATCACCTTTACACACAGACATAAACATAAATGAAGTGAATAAAAACCAGCACCCAGTGTTGCACAAGTGACAAAGAAGGATCTTCCAGTTCACAACAGGAAATATTTGTAGAAATAGAATGGAGGAGAAATATTTCACATCAGTAATAGTGGATTTGCCACATCAGTATTTTTTAGCCTGGCAACAAAACAGTTATTAAATATTTTAGCTACAAAATGGTAATTCTTCGTAAACAATCCCTGACTTCTGCCAACACATATGTACAGGGTGAGTGTTTGTGTTCTCACACATATTCAGCTATATAGTTGTAAATTACTTTGATATAGGTCAGTTTAGTTTCTGACTGCAGCTGATATTTTAGAATATTTTTTTAGTACAAACAATCACTCTACCAATTCAGGTCCGTCTGCTTTATTCACAAGTCATTTTAGTGACTATCCAGTAAATATGTTATTGTTCAAAAACCAAAAAGCAAAGGGGATCCAGGAGTGGGTCACAGTAAGAAGTAGGTGTGTCAAATGACAGACACATTTTGAGGAGCAGGTTGTCTCAGTGTCTCTCCTCTGGTATTCAACCAACCCTGTTCTTCCTGATTACTCAGTGCCAGCTATCCACTGTCATTTAACCAGGTGGCAAACAACTTACCGTGTAATTAATGGAAGTTGTCTGTTTAATTGTAGTGAAGATCTGATTGAAATACTGGCAGGGAATGTTGAACTTTAAGATATTCTGGGAGGATTTCTCCTTGTTAGGTATGCTGATTTGACTTCATCACACCACCTCCAGGGAACAAATGTCTCAGGTGACAGCAGCCAGTTTCTTGAGCAAGGTGACCAAGTGAGATAACACACTGCTAGATGTTAGGTTACCCCACACACATACTTCAGTCCCCTTGCCTTCAAGGAGGAGTAGAAGCTCAGAGTTGCAGATAGCACAAATCCATGCAGCAACACTGTTTTAGCCTGGATTTAGATTGATGATTTAGCTCAAATTTCTGTGAAAGACCATTTTTTCCAAACCATAATTAATATAGAATGTTTTCTGCTGTTGACAAAGGATTTTGCTTAAGAACTTCAGGAATACAGTAACGGATGTTTTGGCTGATTCTGCTGTGATTTCATAACTGAGAAATATGTCAAATATGAAAAGTAGAGTTGAAGCAGTAGCTGAAATATAAGTTTTTCAGGTATTTCCTGTCTCATCCTTGACTAAAAATAAAATCATATTAGAGAATGGTATTCTGGGAATCATTCCTTTCCTGAGTACCTGATTAAGAAGGCAGATAAATCCACATCAGCAGGTTGTGTCTGGTATGAACTGGACTAGTTTAGCTGCTGTTCTCCATTCCTTGCAAATTTTTTAAGCCTTCCTGGTTTTATACAGAACTCTCTTCTTCCTGAGAGAATAGTTTAAAAAGCTCATTAGATGGAAACACTATTAGAAAAGGAGAGATGAATTCCTAGAGCGTTTTGTGTGAGTGTTGACGTTTCATTTGTGTTTGATGATCAGTTACACATAAATAGATGGGAACACTTGCCATGAATCTCTCCTAATTTGTACATGAACACATTCAACCATCACGTGCCTCAGCATCTCAAATACAGAGCTCATTTTCTAATACAAGGTTCACATTTGCTACAATATAATTGTGGGGGGATATGTGTCTACTCGGAGAACAACACAAACTGCTTTTCCTTGCCTTCATTTTAATAAACCAGAGTGAAATAGACACTGAGATGTCTCAAACACATTGACATTTACCTCATTAGGTCTGGGAAAACTATCTGCTGGGCATGGAAAGGTTTGGAAGGAAGGGAGATGCCAGAAGTAGCATGGGCAACACACAAAGAAAAAATGTGACATAATTGACAAGCACATGAATAGATGCCTTTAATGGCCACTTGCAACATCAAGCAGCTGTATACAGCTTGGCATTTCTCTGGAGTAATCTACTAGTAGACCAAAGGATAGAAAAAAAAAATCACTGGTCATTTGTTTGGAGAGTATATTTGCAATATAGCAATTCTTTTGGTATACCACCGACACCAATAAATGTTTGTGGAGACAGAGAGAGAAAAAACACCAGTCCATAGCAGAAATAGAATGACAGGGGGGTAATGGTAAAGTTTTGATCATACTTACATCAGTCAGGTACTAGAAAGGCTCAGAGTAGGATGAGTGTAGGACAAAACACAGATTTTTCAGACAACAGGAAGTTGTCTCAAGACTTCCACTGTTACTGGAAATTGGCATGACTTGCATAGCACCCCAAAGAGCTTTAGGGGAAAGTAATGAAACAGAAGAATAGGCAGAGGCTCGGTTATTTTTTTATACACTATTGCTAAATCTCACATAGAGAGCCAAAATCACATGTAAGATATCACAAACAGAAGGAATATCCAATGAGATAAATTAATGAAGTTTAGGAGTAGATAAGCTCCCTCCCTATTACTGTAAGTGTAAATTTACATTACCATTATATCAATTTTTTTTCATTTCTTTTTCCTCAATCAGTTTCAAACCTGTCATTTAAAAGTGTGCAAGTCTTTTTACGGAAACAAATTCAGTCCCACTCACGCCCTGCTTAAGTTGCTTATTTGCATAGCATGCTGTTTCAAATGTGATTTATTAGTAAAATACATGCTTTAATGACTTGCCTTCTTTCTTAATTTATAAGCCTGGGTTGATGGACGTTTTTCTCTGTTAAGGTTTTCCAGATATTATTGCCTTGAATGAGCAAAACAGTTGCCATTAATCAATGCAGTTCTCTTAGTTACACTAAGAACTCCCAGTTGTCCCAGCATTTGGTCAGGCAGCAGCTTTTTAGGACCAGTCTTAGCTGCATGCTGCAGAACTGCACCCAAGATGATCTGGGACTCATGTCACCCTCACCTCCTCCCATTCAAAGTGAACAATATGATAATAGGGCAGCACAATACAGATGGACACACAAGTCCGAAAGGCTCAGATGAGGGTAAGAGGAAGCAGACCCCATTTTCCATGCTCCAGAGGGGTTGTTCTCTCTCTCTGTAATTCTAATTTAAACCATGCCTTTTTATCTTGAATTCAGGGTTGTGGAAGCAGAAGGAAAAGCTCCCCGCCATCTCCCCCACCTCATACACTGGGACAATCTTAATGTTAAACCTGCTTTTACTGCACTGTCAGAACAGCTTTCCGAACCATATCAGCATTTTGCATACATTGTAAACTCGGGGAAAAGAAAAATAAGTTAATTGAAAATGTGCTGCAGTTTGTGCCAGTCTTGTTCATGTCACCCTGAAAGAATTCCCACCCCTGACACACAGTTCTTCAAGTATTTACAATTTATCTGTGAGACTCAAGATTTTCATTACATAGAAAGTGTCATTTCTTTACAAATGCATGGAAATCCAAAAATGCCCACGTTTTTTGTTACTGGAATAGGTTTGAAAACCAAGGAAGATGGTTATGAAGTAAAATTTAGATTAAATTAATTAAGATTAGTTTGTCACCTTGTGCAGAGGGGTACAACCAGGTGACATTACTGAGTACAATAGCAAGAAAAATATTTTTGCTTAACAATTTGCAATTCAACTATTTTCCACTTAGTCAAGATTGCAGCTTCATTGCTGGACTGGTATTACAGTGGTTACTGATGAAGCACTAACAGAGGGTCTGCTGCACAACCTGCAGAATACTACAGAAGCCTTTCTGACAATTGGTGAACTGTAGCTCAGACATCTAACCTGTGTTACAGAAAAGATAAACAGTGCAATACAACCAAAAAAGCCCCTCCAAAACATACTGGCCTTAACCATGAGTGCCCAAGGGACTGGGATTACTGGCAGCACCTCAAACAGCCATAGGTTTCCCCAGCAGTTATTATATCACCAGACATTAACCTGTCATCAATGGATCATAAAGCTCTGCCAACCTTCCTCTTCCTCTTTTCCCCACTCCCAAGCACCAAACAAATCCTCTAGTGGGCTTTACTATTCGGAATTTCCCATTCCTTAAAATGAACCAACCAACCAATGATGGCAACAATCCTGTAATTAAATTCAAAAGATGGTACTAAACCTTTTTGCTGAAGGAATGCAGTCTAAGAGGTTGTTCATACCAAAACCTCTCAGTAAACTATGAACTATTCTGCAGTTATGGTTGGTGGAACTTACCAATCTTCTTTTTAATGCTCCTCCTAGCCATATGGGAACATGAAAATATTGAAATATAAAAAGAACCTATATTCATATAAAGTTTTCCTGATGGGTCTCAAAACAGAAAGATGTCCACAGAAAAATGAAAATTAAAAAATAAAAATTAAAAATCAAGTGATTGATCTGGAGGATAAAATACTTAAAATTCCAAAATGGACTAACAGTTATCATTAACATTTATAGTCTTCCAACAATCAAGAAGAAAAGATTCACTGCTGAAACCACAAAAGACTACAGTATTTTAATGACTGCAGAATAATTACCACACGTAAGTATATAACCAAACTTTGCTCATTTACAAATTGGAGAGCAGCAGAGAAAGATGAATGGTGGCCTCACTTCTGCTTATTAAAGGCTTTTTTGTGTCAACGTGTCAAAGGCAAAGAAACTAAAATCCAGTAGATGTAGGTCTCCAGGGAACACAGCGAGTCAGGGATTTTCTGATGAAAGTTTTTTCCATAAAAATTGGATTGCCTGAGGAATGTGTGAACCAGTTTAGATGAGAGGACCCTTTCTGGTTCAAAGATGGAAAGGGGGAAAAAAAGCCCATTTTCTCCTACCTCTAAATAAGTAAAATCTGTAAAAATTAGAGCACTTAAGTGGAACACAGAACACCTCACCCAACTTCATCCAAGAAATCTCTCCTAGCCATTAAGCTGCAAAGTAAGCTTGATAGGTTTTTTTGGAAAACGGAATTAAAACAAAGAGAAGCGAAGAAAGTAAGAGACATCTAATGAAACCAGCTGACTGCTGGTCACTGTGCTCATCTTAGATGTGAAAAATTAAGTCTCCTGTACACCTAATCAAGACAGAGTCAATCCTTTAAAGTTCAAGCAGGTACTCTGCTAGCTTGGGTCATGACTAGCCTGATAAATATAAGAACTGGACACTTGCTTTGCATGAAAAACTTTTAAGTTTCCTCAGTGCATAATAGTATAATGAGAGCAACAAAGTCTTGAAAAGCACCAGTAGACAGGAGCACCTAAAGGCTCACTTTTGTACCATCATTGATATGCATACCCAGTGTGAGTCATACTAGAGACTGCACAAATCCTACAAAATTCAAATTAGAGTGGCAATTGGGCTACAAGTTTCAAGGATGATTTTATGCCAGTTCTGGTTTCAGACAAAACTACTTTTGCTGTCCTTTTACTCAGTAAGAAGGCAAAGAAAAACAGGACTGAGGCACCAAGGTAAGTATCTGCTGTGCAGAGCAACCCTCCACACATACCCCACTGGTGTCCCCTGCTGAGTCCATGGTCCATTAAGGAATTAAAAAAAAGTCCCCTTATTTCACTAATCCCAGATGCCTGTTTGCTTTTCTTTCACTCAGTGCAGAATACCAACACATGGAGTTGCTTTAAAACATTGCCCCCATGATTTCATTCTTCCCAAATAGACTGAAACCACTGAAAGCCAAACCATGGCTGCCTCCACATTGGAGTAAATAGAGAGCAACATCAGAGTAGTGAGAGGAGATGCTTTAAATTTCAAATAGGCTCAGCTGAAGTAAGACCATCATCCTTAACTAGTCTAATTAGAGAATAGAATTCAATTTGGAAAGTATATTTTTGATAAACATATGTTGAGGTGCATTACATTCTTCTTGAAAAGGCTTCAGATGTACGATTACGCTTTACAGATCTGTGAAAAAGAACAGATATGCCTCGTCTTTGGAATGGAGTTATGTAAAGTTTCTTTCTTTTCTAGACTAGCATAAACAACAAGATTAAAAGCGTTTCTGAAATAATCCAGTATGTGCACAGTGTTGTCATTTCTATAGCCAGTATCACGTTAAACCTCACCCAGCAAAATAATTAGCTGGGTTTTGTGTTTGCATGTGTGTGTAGTGTTGGTTGTGGGTCTTTTTAAAAAACACTTCAATATAGATCAACAGATCTGAAGAAGGACATAAGATGCTGATGATATTAGAGTAGCCACTTTGAATCATGCCTAATAAAAAGAGCTAAGCCTCAAATAGCTTGCAATTGTAAAGAGATTTCAATGTCTATGGAAAGACAGAATGACTGACGATGATTCAGAACTAATTGCAACTTCTTGTCACGACATGCCCTAAGTAGAACACTAATACCAATAAACCCTTTCCTTTGTTGTACCCTATAAATGAGATTTACTGTCGTGCATACAAAAATCTTCAGGAAAAAACATCTGTCTGAGCAGTTTTTCATTTAATAGGCAAATATAGTGTTTTGTATAAATATTCTTCTCTTTTGACTTTACCCCCAACAGCTCAACCCACCAGAAGACTAACACACCAAAAATGCCCTTTTTTTAGAGTGCTTCCTGACATGAACTAAATTGTCAAATTAACAGCAAAACCCATAGGGAACCAAAATCACTACATGGGAGCAATCCCTGTACAAAGAAGCTTTAGCTGAAGACCAAAGCAGTTCGTATTACTTAATAAACTATTAATGTTACAATTTTTAAAATATGTCAGTACAATGGTATATTATACACATCTCCTTGCAAGAATTTCATCAAGCTGAGTGTTCTCTCATACTGGAACAGTACTTTGGTACTCTTTATCCTCTAGATAGATAGATAGATAGATAGATAAAGTGGAGCATTTCAACCTCCAGAGTCTTTAATTTTAAATAGATGCTTATATTTCACCAGATTAAAGTTGGAGATGAAACATACATAATCAGCTTACTTACTTTAGTCATCATACTTTATTAAGAATATTTAAAAATTCTCAAGGATCGCTGGATGTGGGGACCATTAATTTGGGACAAAATGCAAAGATTAGATGTGTTCCATTTCAGAATATCTTGATTTTCCTTGGGAGTCAGTGTGAACAATACATTCAACAACAGGTTGAACATCGAGAGAACGAGGGAGGATGCAGTAACATTCACATAAATGCTAGAATTTTACTTTTGACTATTACCAATTTTTTTCAATTATAGTCCTTTAAAACAAAATATCCCAAACCACAAACAAACAAACAGAACCCCACCAAAAAGCCCAAAACTGTTCCTCCCCTCTTTCTCTGTCTTATTCTGAAATGATCTGATTCATTAATATTTCCAGCTCTAGGTAAAATCCTTGTTAAACACTGAAGGGAATAATGAAACTACTCATTGTAAAATGTCTTTTTCACATTTTAAATTCTTTTGGCATTTACAAGCATATAAAGTATTCTTTATTATCCACTGTACAGTACTGGGAAGCTACCAAGATGATAATTTTGATAAAATGTACCAGGTTAAACTGAAGATGAGCATTTTGAAAGAGGAGTTTGGTTCTGCAGTTCTATGGGTAAAGCAGATGCACAAAGTAGCAGGACTAAGGGAACCCTTTCATCTCACCTACCTTTCGTGTATAATTGACAGTTGTAATTTGGTCTTGGGGATGATAGAAAGGCAGCTGAGACATTCTATGAGATGCCTCATAGTGTACAGAAAAGCAACATATGCTTGATACAAGCTGAAAGGAAAATACAAAGCCAGAGGAATCAGCGTTGCTGAGCATGAGTCCTGCACAGCACAGCGGTCAAACACAACAGGGCAGCCCACACAGACCTCGCCGCTGCAGCTGTCCTTTGGTTGGGCTCTGGGTCAGTCCTTTTGCCCACACAAGGGAAAAGAAACGTACTATGTTGAGAAACACCCAGAAGCAGGGGAACAGAGACAGGTTTCTTTACAGAAAGCAGGGACAGAGCACAGAGAGGGCACAGCAGGAGAACACCGTATCCTGAGAAACACCAGCTGAATACCCAAGTATTTGTTGTTGGTTGAGGGTTTTTCAAAGGGTAAGGAGAAAAGAGAAAGAAGTTTTAATCTAACAGATCTCATGGACATTTTTCCAAGGCAGTAGTTCTGCTTTGATTCACCCCTGGCTGCTCGTGATGAGCACTGCAAGTCCTACAGGTCATGCAAGCAAAGGGCTGGAGATGAGGCACGTGAGTTGGTTGTAGGAGAAAGATCCTCTGCTTTCATCCCCTCAGGCCCTTCTGGTTGCAGTAGCTCACTTCTGCCTCACCCACTGCTCCAACAGACCTTTGAAACACCACAAAACAAGCTGTAGTGACAGTGGTATGGGAGGCAAAGCTTTAGGTTCAACTAAGATGTAATCACAGAATAATTTTTTTTTTGAAAAGACCTCTAAGGTCATAAAGTCCAACCATTAATGCAACACTGTCAAGCTCACCACTGAACCATGTTGTTAAGTGCCACATCATGTCTTTTTACATGCTTCCAGGGATGGGAATTCAAGGGCTTCCCTGGGCAGCCTGTTCCCCTGCTTGACCAATTTTTCTGTAAAGAATTTTCCCTAACAGCCCATCTAACTATCCCCTGACACAGCCTGGGACTGTTTCCTCTCATTCTGTCACTTGTTACTTGGGAGAAGAGGCCAACCCCACCTGGCTACAACCTCCTTTCAGGGAGCTGTGGAGAGTCAGAAGGTCCCCTCAAGCCTCCTTTTCACCAGGTTAAACAACCCCAGCTCCCTCAGCTGCTCCTCATAATTTACAAATTAGAGCCTTTATTCATTCTCCGGCAAGACTAAAAAAAATGTAGAGGTGTTGACATTGGTCATTTAAGGGAGGAGTTAAGATACTGGCACTTTGACATTTTGGTTATAGGGGCTAAAATTCAACTCCCACATGCTTTTGAATAAAAAGTCACCTAAGCAGAAATGGGGAAAAGAGTTAAAAATTTGCTTATGTGCAGGCAAGCTAAAACTGTAATTAAGTTTTAGAGTGAGCACAGACAAAACATTCCCACAATGGGATCACTTCAGTACATCAAACATAGCACAAATCAAGACTTCAAAACACAGATGGGTCCAATTTGCTGCTTTTCTCAATTTGCATAGTTTTTTTTGTCTCACAATAAAAGTCTTTAATGCAAGAGTTATTTCTACCACGATTAATTTCTGTTAATCCACAATGTTCATCTCTACTGATTTTCAAGTACCACCTTACACGAATAGATATTATTACTACAGGTAGAAGAAAAAAAATAACAAACTTTAATTTCCTGTTAAATACCGGCAAAAACTACTCAATAACAAAAAGGTGCCTAAATCCTGAACTTATTGGCAAAGGAACAGGAAAATACTCTAAGTAGTATTATAGGGCCAGGGAAAAGCTGTCCTCCAAATCAGGAACCGGTGTGCTTAATCCTGGGGCAACGTGAAGCACGAGGCCTGAAGTCTTGGATGCCTCTTAATTTTCTTGACGTTTCCACAACAAAAGTTTTTCCTCCTCATTTCAGAGGCTTAAGTGAATTTTTTTTTCTGGACTTCATTTTATGGTAATATTTCCACACTGTTTTAATTGCTGCTAATTCTTTCTTCTGTTGGGATGTATAGCCCCAGGCAAACTCCAACAAGCCTAAGGTCTGTAGAAAGATATTAAAACTGTTTTGTGTGAGCACAAGTCGCCTTGTGGGAGATGCACTCTGTGCCTGTGCACAATAAGCACAAGCAGCAAACCAGCAGACTCCTGCTTCTAGTGCAGAATGCTGGTTTACCCTCACTGGGCAAGATTTACCCTCCATCTTTGCCCAGGCTACACTCTGGGGAAAGTCACTTGTAGCCAGAACAGAATCTCACTCGCGTTACAGTGTTCTGCATCCACAGACAACACAGCAATAGGAAAGGCAGTGAGGTATGTGCTTGGGGAAAAAAAGGTTTTAAAATGAGAGCTATGTTGAAAGAAGACCATTAAAAAAGTTTTAAAGCTAAGCAAAGAGAAGAAGATGCATTAAAAATGTCAGACCTGGGTAACAGTTGAAAACTGTCTCTCCTCTCTGTGCTGCCACAACAGACATGTGCAAATGACACTGAGTGATATCACATTACAGGCTCAGTTCACTGACCACCGGTGTGACATCAGCCCAGTATTTTGTGCTGTAAGCAGATTCATGAAACTTGTTTATCCTCAGGAAAGTCAGGTGTCAGGACATATGCAGCACAGGGATTTCTTCTAGCTCCAAAGCAGCTTTAAACCTCAAAATCCACAACATATACAATAAATCTGTAAGACAGATGGCCATAAATCCCTAATGAAGCACTGCCAATGTAAATATTGTAAAAAGGATAAATAGCACTTAATTACACAATTGGCAAGCATTGCTGGGTTTTTTTCTCGTCTTCATTCTGCTGTTCATCAGTTTTCCAGGCTCTCTCAAGCACACAGTACGCACAGCACAGCTTAGTGGAGGCTCCCCACTCTTCCACTGCATGGCGTTTACTCTCCTACGCCTTTGCTTCTCTTTTTTTCTTATTCTAAAATAACAAAACACAGCATTGTTGAGTTGAGCATATGTGGAAGGCACAGTTTTACGCATAGAAATAGACAGAAAAGATGAAAAACTACTAAGGGCAGGAAAAACCGACAAAGATAAACAAGCTACTGAGGTTAAAAGACCAAAAATAGAAAAATTCCGTGGTTATAAGCATGGGTAGGGAATGATTCTCTTTAAAAACCTTTCAGCTCTTTTCCAGGCTGTTCTCATGCTCTGCTACTGAAGACAGCATGTATGTGTTACCTTTCACTTGAGCTAGCCTGTCATATTTAGTCCTGGCTCAGAGTTACAGTTTAACTCATACCTTTTCAGCACTCTGCTATTCCTTAACCAGCTGACTAGCCATGTAGGAAATAGAACTGAAAGCTTTTTCCACCTCTTTTTTGGGCTAGGGGAACCCTAAGAGCATTATGTAATCAGTAATATATTTATTTCTCAAATAAAAAAGAAACTATATTCCAACAAACACCAAAAACAACAACAACGAAATCCCCGCCCACAATTTCATATTTTTGGTAGTTAGGTTTTTCATTTATCTCTCACTCTTGCACAAACACCTTTGCCTATGAACCAGAAAATCTCCTTGTAATCTCAAGAAACCAGAGATACTACCTTGCCTAATATGCAGGCAATTTCCAAATTCTCAGTCAGGTGACAAGTCCACAGCTTCAATCTAATAAAATGCCCCTCAGCATCCCCTGGCAGCACATTCAGATTGCTGTACTTAGTGATACTGAACTTCTTTCCTCTTCCCATAGAATATATAACCATTATTTCCTTTCCTTGAAAATCTGCAATTTATTTTAATACACATACCTATCATAGCAAGCTTCCTTTATTTCTACAGATTTTTTTAAAAAGTTGCTTTGTTTTGAAAAAGAAAAAAAATTCTCAATGCTGTAGTAGTAGAAAGGATGATTTTTTTTTCTGCTTTTAAACTACATTTTAAACTACCCTACAGCTATTGTAAAGTATAAAATAGCAGGCACCTTGTAAATGCAATATTAAGCGTCTTGCTCATGTGTAGAGGACATACAACTTAGTATTTTCATATAGCATTATATATTGCCTTCAGTGATTTCATATAAATGTGAATATTGGTTTAGTTATAGTTGCCATGTGTGAATGAGCAATACTGTCATTCCTATACCTTTGAGGGAAAATTTCAATTCACTTGATTAAACCAAGAGAGAATTGTGTTTTGAGGACTAGGCACAGCTGTAAGGTCTTAATTCACAGCAGATTCAAACAGATGTAGAATCCTCACACTTCTTAACTTTTTCTCTGGACTTTTCAGCAGTCTTGACCAAGAAACATTGGAAAAAAAAAAATAATAAAGCAAGTGGAAGCTTGGTGATCTTGCTGAGCCCACAGTCGTTTGCTTAGACTTTTGCTTGGCTGAAGGTTGTCTCTAAATAGCCAGGGCACTAATGACTTCATTTAGCTGCTAGATAAATTTTCACTGTTGCTAAACAAAAACGTGAGTGACATGGCTGATTCTCAGAGCATTCAGACAGAGCATTCAAGGCTCGAAGTACAAATATGTGCATGTAACTCTAGAATTGCTCTCTCTGCTTTTATGAGAAAACAAAGAGAATAAGGGAGTGGGTTTTTCCTCAGGGGATTGCTATATTCCAGACCCGGCAGTCATAAAAGTGCTTTACAAATAAAGCAGAAAAAGACCTCCAGATCGCACCAAGACCATTCACTTTGCATCAGTGCCATTGCATGCAAGTGGAGTTACTGAATCCCCTTGCTCGTGGTGCCTTGTGACACCTCAAGACTGTCCTGTTTCCCAATTCTATAGAATAGTTTAGATCAAAGACCCTAAAGAGTACTGAAAACATGAAAATCAATTAACAAAACTTCAATATCACCGGATTTGTTTGTAATTCTTTTTTAATATAGATTTGATGCACTTTGTTGCAAAGAGTACCAGAATGGAAGAACACAAACACAATAGTGTGGGTATTATGGAAAAATTTTTCACCAAAATGGTTGTCAGGGATCAGAATAGGCTGCCCAGGGAAATGGTGGAGTCACCATCCCTGAGGTATTTAAAAGATGTGTGGATGTCATACTTAGGGACAGGGTTCAGTGGTGAACATGACAGGCCTGGGTTAACAGTTGGATTCAATCTTCAAGTTTGGAAAAGACCTCTATGATTCTAAACCACAATTACTAGAAGTAAAAAAAAAATGCCAGGGTATAGTGTTAAAAGATTAAAGGATAAAGAAACATGATTTGTCTGCTGTGGAGAGACTATCACTGAAAAATAAGTAAGCAGAAAAGAATGGAAAAGAAACAGTGACATTCAGACAATTAGTCTCACTGGAAAGTGATTTACTTCTCATTGCTGTAATGACATCAAATTCTGTTTCGGGGCATTAAATATACATGGCTGTTAGTGTTAGTCATCAAGAGTGAAAGGAGTGACACTACTTATTAATCTTGATAGATTTCAAGCTCCAGAAGTGATGATTAAACTCCTTCACAGAGGATGGTAAGAGACCGCTGAAAACTTCGTCCCAGGAATTCTTTCAGTCCAAGTTTTGCACTTCTTTTTTTTTTTTTTTTTTTTTTTCAGTTGGAAAAAGCAGACAGAAACTTTATCTGCCATTTTAAGTAGTAAAATGTGTCCCAGCAGAGCAGCGCTTTCATCATCTGGCAGTCATGTCCTTAATGAACACACAGTCAATATTGCCACGGTTCTCCAGTGAACACCTTTATGGTTTGTTAGATCTGGTAGCTATTAGTCCTTCTGTCCTCTAGCTATATTTCTCTCTGATCTCCCAAGTTAAGCATGTGTAGGTTGGGTGCGAGTTTTAAAGAAAGTGTTCCTAATTGCCTCCAGTTGCTTCTGGGCTTGGCCTTAGTGATTGAGACTCTTTTTAAAAAGTTGTCTTCAGTAGAAGATAAATTCGCCATTTTCACCTTGGGATAACAAAGATGTAAGATAAATCAAGGAAAGGTAGAAAGAGCACATTGTGATGGAAAGAGCCACCGAACAAAAAAGGCTTCTATCATACCTTCAGATAAATTAGATGAGGTCAGCTTTGTACCTTGCTCCCCCACTGGGAGGGATTTTTGTTTCCTGATTTTTCTACATGTAAAACTAAAGCCTCTTCTCTTCTTTGTACACTTACTTTGCCTTAGGAGAGATAACATATGCTAGTCATCTTAAAATAAAGGGAAAGGTTATGGGGCAGATTTTTTCTTCTTCTTTTTGTTTTATTTTTTTTAATGAGTAAGGATTATAAGCTAATAGGGAAGCAATGCCTTCCTGAAATACAAAGAATTTTTTTTATTTTGAAGGTATCCTTAATACTCAAGACATCCTTTGAATAAAGACACCTTAAATCTGACAAGATGATACCTCAGCAATTTTCCCAAATATCCACAATACTAAGTCCAGGACATAGAAGGGATGCCCTGTCAAAAAACCCACAAATTTCTTATGGTTAAAAACTGGCAAGACTGAATGGTATTCCACTTATTCCATCTAAACCTCTATAACATTAATTAATATAATTAGTTTCTAATAAATTAGTAGCTATTATTTTATAGCCTAGATTTGACCATAAATAATTACTCTCTCCTTATACAAGTAAGAAAATTACACTGCAGCACCAATTCCCTCTATCACAAACTCATTCCTAGGGCCAGTTCAGGTACCCTTCTCCGCTGCAGTCCTTTCCACGTGCCTTCCCTTTTCCCTTTCCCCCTCCACAATTCTTAAGAAGGATGAGGCTTAACCACCCACAGGTAGTTTGACAATGGGTAGAGATACAGAAGGCATGACATTGAAATAGATCCACTTCCCACCACCCCTTCACCAAAGATGAGTTCCTTCCCTGCACTGCTGCAATGGTCTGCTGAACACCTTCCTTTTAACCTAACGTATCATAGAATGACTTGGGTTGGAGGGGCCTTAAAGATAATCTACTTCCAATCTCCCCTCCATGGGCAGGGACATCTTCCACTCCATTCAGGTCCAAGTACTTATCCTTACCTAAATTGCCATTAAACAAATATACTCACATAAATTTGCCTTAGAACTTAAAGCATAAAATCGGATAAAACTGAGGAGAAACATCACACACCTGCAGGTTTAAAAGACTAAAAAAATCCCAAACAAACAAAACCCTAAAAGCAACACAAAAGATACCCTTCCTTCACCTTCTCCATTAAAAACTTATTTTATTTCATATTATCACTGTGAATCTGAATTTGGCAGGAAAAAGCCTAACAGCTACATTATATTTCTTTGCATTTTGTTCTGCTATGCTTTATATATAATGATTTGTAGTACCTGTTAAAAATACAAACATTTGAGGTTGTTTGTAATTAAAAACAACATTGCTGACAGGAATAGTCACTTCGTAATTAAGATGCGCTTTAAAAAGTAATTAAGCGATAAACTGTCTTTTCACACGTTAAATGGACATCCTAACTCTAATCACTTGCAATTAAATCAATCAATCAGAAAGTATTTTTGGAATCCACAATCACAGATACAATCAATCTAATTGCTGAGTTTCCCTAAGAAGTTGCAGTGATCCCACTGACACAGATGAGCAGGAACAATACAAGAATTAAACAATTCATTTGTACAAACTGGTTCTGAAACCATGTAGAGCTTGGTCAGCATATGAAATACAGCCCATATCAAATCACCTGGGAGTACACTGCTGGAAATCCCCAAAACTTACTTGGTTTCCTCCATTCTGTGAGATCAGAATGGAGAGTGAACCATGGGGAAAATCACTATTCTCCTTCTGGTGAGAGTTGCATGAGAAGAGAAGAATCTCAATTTCTTTTTTAACAGCTTTGAGGTTTTTCATTTTTAACAGAATGCATTTATTGTCTGTGGTGTCTGAAATGGAAGGAAAGGAGAGGTGCTCCATCCCAGTGAGGACAGGCTGAAAGAGTGGGGTTGAGCCTGGAGAAGAAAAACCTCTGGAGAAACTCTTCTTTAGTACTTAAACTGGGCTTATAGGAAGACGGGGACAAACTTTTTAGCAGGGCCTGTAGAGATAGGACAAGGGGTAATGCTTTTAAACTCAAGGAACATTGATTTAAGATAAAATATAAGGAAGAAGTTTTTTTACAGTGAGGGTGGTGAAAAACTGCCTCAAGTTGCCCAGAGGGGTATTTCCATTCCTGGAAAAATTCAAGGTCAAGTTGGATGGACCTTTGAGAAACCTGATCTAGTTGATCTATTCCCTGCTCATTGCAAGTATGTTGGACTAGATGGCTTTACAGGTCCCTTTCAATCCAAAACATTCCATGATTTTATGAAATTTGTTTTAGATTAACTTCAAGTCATATCAGTATTTAATTATTTAGATTTAACTGCTCGGTTGGGTATATGCTTTTTTTACAGAAGAAAACTTATAAAACTTGTCCTATTTCTGCAATGAAAAATTATACTTAGCTACGATGTACCTTGCTGTCTGTTCAAATAAATTTGTCTTTTTTGAGATAGATAGATAGATAGATAGATAGACAGATAGATAGACAGATTCAATGAAGATATATGCAGATGAAAACATCTGGTGCTAACATCAAAGTTGTTTTCATGGCTTATCAGGACTCACAGACAAATTTCATGCATGCCAAAAATAACTACAGCTTGTAGTTAAAAGATAGTCAGCCCTCATGCAACCACCAAGTTAATTTTTCTCCAGTATCACTTAGCACAGGTTTATGAACCAAGAACACAGCACATTGTTCCATGACTTGCATTTGACAAACTCTGTAACTGAAAGAATTCAACTGCTTACTCTCTAAAGCTGCTACTACCAGACCATCTCAATAGTTAAACACCACCCCTAGGCTACACATAAAAGATGATGTTGAGAAAGACAGAAACAATTTACAGGTATTTCACATGACAGTTGTTCCAGGCTTTCCATAGGCTCGTACTGAAAGTCAGTTGCATTTTGCCAGTATTCCAAGAGCTCCAGTAATGAAATGAAAGAAAAACACTTACTTGGAAAAATGTCTTCAATGCATACTCTTGAAAAAGTAATTTATTGTTTGCTTCAACTGTCACATTTTCTGTGCCAGTGATGAATCCATCTGGCTGAAGTTAAGATTTTTGTACATAAAATTGTCCAGTGTATATTACAGAAATGCTATGCAGCACACAAAAGAATGCAGGAATGCATAAGTAGAGGAAACAGAGCTAAAAGTTTTCTTCCTCCAGCAAATTTAATGTTTAAGTTCTTCAGCAAGAAAATAAGTATCAGATATAACACTTGCCTAATTAAACCAAAATGATTTGTGCAATGTTTAAGAAAAATAATTTGCTGGAAGCCTAGCCAGGGAAATATATTTTATAGATCAAGAGTAAACTAGTTGGTATTCTTAGTGTTCAAACAAAACAGAAGACTGTATATGATGAAATGAGTGTGGCTTTCAGGCACTGGGCAGCTCCTTCAGTGCAGTGGAGTGGATTTCCACTTCATTTCCACAAACAATGGCTCATTTCAGTTCACGCTTTCTTCCTCAAGGCCTGACCTAGAACAAATATGACACACAACAAATGCAAAGCAGAGGAGAGAAAAGACCAAATGATGCAAAGGTTTAAGTCAATTACAGTTCGTTTAATATATAAATCTGGAAAACTAAGCAAAATTTGTTTCCTGAGATTTTTTTTTTTTATTTTATGAAGGGATTTTATTTTGGGTATATAAAACATAACCATAAATTGCAAGTAAATGAAATACAGTATTTTCCAAGCTAGTTAACACTCCAATGCATGTGAAAATATTGAATATTTACTGTATATAAAATAAGGACATATTCATATTGAAACACAGAAACTGGGGATGTTAATAAGCTTTAATAGTTTTACTTTAGCAGGGCTGCATGTATATTACAGATTCCCAAAGTGAATTAAGTCTATGAAGAATGGGAAACACTGAAATGCGTCAGAGCATTAGAGAAGGCACAAATACAATCAGTATGCCACAGCTGTCTTTTGGCTCCAAAACCTAAATTTGGTTGCATACCATCCAGTATATTTGCTGAATGCAAAGTTAGTAGCCTACTCTCTGAAAAAAAAAAATTAAAACCATAGAATTTTCCTTCCACCTGCTTCAGGCACTGAAGAAAAGGGTAAACAAAGGAATCCATTTTGAGCTGTACACCATATATACTTTGCTTAAGATTCCAAAATACATACCCAGTGACTCTGTAAATTAATTACATTTATTGGTTTCTTACTCCTTAGTCCAACAAATTAGCATGTTAGCTATCTGCTCAAGCAAGTTTGCTTGCCATCTCAATTACAAAATTTAAAAATGTTTTAATAGCAATGTAAAGTAGTTCTAAAGAGATGGTTTGTGCAACTAGCAATACAAGTGTATGAAGAGTGTTATTTGAATAAGTTATGTATCTACTAACAAAAGAAGAGCTCAATATAATACTAGAGTGAATGCCTAGGTTCAGCTTTCTCTCTTTAAAAAATGTCAAGGCAGATGTGTTGGCTTTTGGAATAGCAGAAGGCATAATGGGACAGGGGTTGAGGAGTAAATTTGGCACCTGGATAAACAAATGTCTGATTTAGCCCAGTTAAATACAGTGTAATTTAGTTACACTCTGGAGATAACAGCTAATTGTGGGAATTCAGTACAACCTATGTAGTTTTATGAAAAGACTAGAAACAAACACATTTCAGTAATTCTACATATTCTAGCCAAAAGGTCAGTGACTGCCAAAGACATTGGTCCACAGGTGATGTGCTGATTACTATTCACTTTCTTACACATTAGATACCTTTATTATTGTGGAGATACTTAAACTCCATTTTGTGGCTGCATTTGATGTTGCAGGTAATGTTATATAATTGTATTTAATATAGTCATAAACCACAGGATATTCAGTTTACACTTTCTAGCTTATTAAAAATGTTTAAACAATTTTCAATTTTTATTGCATTCCTATGGAGCATTATGGAAAAAATGCTCAGTGACTATCTTTCACAGACCAAGTGCAGATTTATTTCTCCCTAAGGTCCAGCTTCCTGAGACAAAATATACTCACCCTCTCTGCTTTCTCTACTTTTCCACCAAAGCTGCAGCAGAACTGTGTGTTTTTCCTCTCCTCAGCCACCCAAATTTGGAGACAGGTGCCTTAACCCAAGTCAGTTTGCTCACATGCCTCCAAAATAGCTCCACAGACAAACTGATGAAGTACTGACGAGGTACACAGACAGCGAGGGCAGGGGATTATTGACTGAACTGCCCTGTACTCAGCCCTGGAGTGTTGGCACCAGAGCTGGCATCCCAGTACAAGAGAGTACACCCTTATACTGGAGATGAACCAACAAGCTGGACCATTAAAACCATTCAAGGCTTGTAGCACCTGACAGAGGTGAGGCAGAGAGAAACAGGACTATTTCCCCTGGGGAAGAGCAAGCTTTGGGGAGATCTTGTCACAGTGCATAAATACTTTACAGAGCTGAGCAAAGACAACAGAGACAGTCTTTTCAGCAGGGCCCAGAGACAGAGCAGGGGGCAAAATATTACAGAAATAAAATTCTATGAAAAGTCCAACTTAAGTTATAAGTTATAAAAAGTTCAGCTCAAACATTTTTTAAATTATTTTTATTATGGTGTTTGTTTGCTTGGTTTTCAGACTGTTGGGGTAGTCAAATGCTGGTTGCAGAATCTCAGTGTGGATCTCTGGAGAGATCCAAAATGCAACAGGACACAGCTCTGCATAGCCAGAAAGATCTAGAGCAGGCTGTTCACACATTATCTATCATTAGTGGCATTAAAACTGAGGGTTCTTTCTTCATTTTTTAATGGCTTTAGACTTCATATTCCTAAAAATGGCTTCTGGTATTTGATTATGCTACATTTCCTTCTTATCCATTGCTTGCATTCAATAAAAATAACTGGATTTTTTTGCTTAAGCATCTCAAAAGCATGAAACAGTAGGTATTTGTAGGATGCTAGTACTGCTTCCAGTTTGTCTCAGCCAAGATCATAACCCAGTTATCTGTAGTCATCACTCACTACTGAAGCCAACTTGGCAGTTCTTCAGGGTTTCTATTGAAAAAGGACTCTAAAATAAATGAAATGGGAATCTGGGGGAAAAAGAAAAGGAACACTCTGCAATTTTAACAGAGATAAAACCAACTTATTTACTCTTCATTGTTGAAGTGCAGCTGTTACTTCATCTTAGCAGCAAATAGTTATTTTTGAAGAGGTAAAGAAAGAAGTAGATTTCTCATCACATTGTTTCTCCTTCTATTGTATAAATCTGAAATTCATTAAGCCTCCTGAAAACCAGAATAGAAATTACTTTGTAGAAGGAAGACTTGCAAGAAGAGGAGAAACTCTGGATTCTTTTCAAAAGAATATTTCTGCACGAGTTTTCAAAATTTTTCAAATTCTTTTCAGTCTTGATTTATTGGGGGAGGTAGAATTTATTGCAGTTAACTTTTAATACTGGGAATAGTCACCTTTTGATTATCATTTTAACAAGACCTAATGAGTCAGGACAGGCATTTGTTATCCAAACTTATTTCATAGCAATTGCCAGAAGTTCACCTGGGGCAAAAACTAATGTCTGACTTTTAGACACTGTTTTAGCATCAGGACTGTTTGACCAAGAAAAAAAAGAGTTTTGCTTAAGTGTAACAGGCTTCCTAGAACATACTTTGATTTTACTTGTGCTCAATGTCATGCTGACCTTGGGAAAGCACAAAATTCATGGAAGAACAGTACTTGTATGTTTATGTTAAGAGAATGTGCTCCCTTTTCTCCCTTGTTTGGGCTCTGCCCTATTATACTCACGTAAGACCAGAAGGAGCTAATTGACAGTAGCAACAGACCGGAATTAAAGCCCTTTTAGCCCTTCTTTTTTCCTAAGACATTGCAAATCATGTTTTACAGCCTTGGGACACATTCCCAATCTTTTCAATGATTCCATTTCCACCCCACAACTATTTTATTTTTACATAAAGGATTCAAAACTGACAGTGACCTCCATAGGTGGACATTTCAGCTCCAGAATATGCAGGGAGATGGGCTGTGCCTCTAACCAGCAGACCACTGCAGAATCTCAGGAGTAGGCTCAAACCATGTGCCACATCCTGCGGACCCATCTAAGAGAAGTGCCTGGCCTCCAGAGCCACAGTCAAACACAGCAGCCAAGATTTCAAAGAAAAACTGTGGAAACTGGTAAAAAAAAATACACAATTAAATAAATTATTAACAGTAATTATTAAATATTATTTATGTGTAAAATGCTAGATATTATAAGAGGAGACAGTGGAATATCCCCTCTTACACTTTTTAGAGTGCAATTTAGAGTTCCTCCACACTTCTTTAGAGTCAAAGTTAGAGGAATCATTTTATTTTGTTTTAAAGAGATGTTCCATTTCTTAGCCAGAAAAAGCTGTTTGGCAGTGCTTTGGAGCTGTCCCAAAAGCAGCAGAGACTGTTACAACACAGCATTGTGTTGCTTGTATTGTCGGAATGCCATTTGCATTTTACTGCCTGTCGTAGACAGGTAATCGGTGCATCAGTGAAAAGAAGCAAACCCTGGGAACAAACCTGAAGCAAATCAGCTGGCAAATTTAGTCTAGTTCAGAATAAGGTAAACTACTCTGAGCCAAGTTTTTACTACAACCATTATAATGGTATTTGATACTTTCATACAGAAATCCAAAACATCTGGACATAGTATGCCCTTCTGTTTATTAAAAAAATAAACCTTTTTTTTTTCCTAAAAAATTGGTTTCAGCAGTCTTGCAAAAGGATTTTATGGGAAGTCGAGTGAGAGCAGAGACATTTTAGTGGAAGATGAGTTACACTAGCAAAACTGAGGCTCTGGTCTTTGGCATACCTAAGACTATTGCTTAGACCTTGAAGTCTCAGTGATCTTATTTGAATCTGTTTTAATTTTTCAACATTTCATGCTGGTCTCCTTCTCCTTCCCTCCCTTACTGTTGTCCAGCCTTCCTGACCAGTCCTCTCATCTTGTTTCTGGCCAATCACTATCCTGTTATGCAGCTCTACTTCCAAAATTTGCTTTTTTTCACCTATTTCTTCCCTGATGCTTAGTCACAAACTCCTAGAAACTGCCCAGAACTGCAGACAAAAGGGAAAAAACTCAAAAGCAACAAAATGTCCTCATTTCAGCTGGGATAGAGTTAATTTTCTTCCTACTAGCTGGTTCAGTGCTGTGCTTTGGATTCAGTATGACAACAATGTTGGTAACACACAGATGTTTCAGTAGTTTCTCAGTAGTGCTTAAATTAAATCAGGGACATTTCAACATCCCATGCTGTGCCAGTGAGAAGGTGCACAAGAAGCTGTGAGGGAGCATGGCCAGGACAGCTGACCCAAACAAGCCAAAGGGATATGCTGTAATGTAGAATGTCATGCCCAGGATATAAACTGGGGAGAGCTAGCTGGGAGGGGCTGATCGCTGCTTGGGGATGGGCTGGGCATCAGTCAGCGTGTGGTGAGCAATTGTGTTTTACTTGCTTGTTTTTCTGGGTTTTATTCCTCCTCCTCTCTCCCTTTAACTATTAACATCAACATTTAATTATCATTATTGTATTTTATTTTGTTTCAATTATTGAATTGTTTACATCTCAACTCACCAGGTTTATTTTTCTCCTGTTATTTTCTTCCCCCATGGGTGAGGGGTGTGAGCAAGCAGCTGTTTGGTGCTTAGTTGCCAACTGGAGTTAAACCACAACATGTAACAATCCAAAAAGCCACACACCCTTCAAAACAATAAAAACCCTTAAAAAAAAGACACACTCCCCACTCCATTTCAGGGCTCTATGCTTCACCACAGGATAAAAGTCTTAAGGTTTCAATAGTGCAGGTCTAAGGCATCTGAGCACATATGAATCCCCCAATTAAAAAAAAAAATTAGCATGGAAGCTCCAAGAAGAGCAAAACCTGTGAGCCAATCCCTCACAGACTTCCTACAAACTACAACTATTGAAATAATGCAAGAGCCCTGCAGAGCCTTCAGCCAGATGGAAGCATATGTATTCTGGTTTTGTTTTTAGGAAGATTTTCTGCCTGTTATTTACCAAGAAGGGCTAAAAAAGGTAAGAGAAATCCTTTCTGGCACAGCAGCTTGCACTGAAAGACCTGCAGTTTCATTGCAAAATCACAGCTGAAATCCTCTTGTGTTGAAAAAAACATCAGGCAGTTTTAAAACCAAATGCTACCCCCTTCCATATTATCTTTGTTGTTTACTTCAAGGGCTGAGGGCCATAGTTGATATTTAATGAGGACATAACTGAATCAGAAGTCTTTAAAGGAAATTTTAAAGTACATTGATTGATCAGCCCTACCTTAAAAAAATAAATAATAATATGAGGAGAGAACAAGAGTACAGAAGTGAACCGTGGGAGTGTACCCTGTGCTCATGCCTCCCTCTTTCACACATCTCTTGATGGAGGTCCCTCCAGAGAAAGGGAAGAGGATTTTGCTGCAGCAGCAATTTTGTAGGGTTTGAGAATTTCCCCACTTACAGCAAACAAGGTTCACATCTCATCTCTGAAAGAGAAAATCGAGTGGCACCACATCTCCGCAGCTACATAAACAACAGCTCACTTGGAGAATTCCTCAGGTGAGAAAATCAACCTGACTGAAAGACTGCATCCTTTCTGGAGCTCAGGTAAATGTTAGATACATTTAGCCATTTTACTCCATATGTACATGCTCTGAAGGAACAAATTTATGAAAGTTCACTGATTCTAACTGCTGTAAATTAATTGAAAAGCTTACATCTACCATACTTTGTTGGTTGCAATAATTACATATGAAAGATTATGTGACTTGAAAGCTGGAAGTGTAGAAAATGCATTTCTTGAGTTAGTCATCTAAGAGCGCCAGTGGATTATTTGGTCATAGAGTTAATTTTAATTTAGAAATTAAGATAGTAGTAGAATAAAATAAAACACAATTCATTGAAAAACTTATTTTCTACTGTTGCTGGCAGTTCATGTTAAAATTAAACTACCCACTTCAGCATTCTCACTCAAAAATCATCTCACACTGAATAAACTCATATGACCTGAATATGTTGCCTCTGCCAATAGCCAGTAAGTGTTAAAGGCAGTAGCCTGGAATTACCCAAGGAGCTATAGAAAACAGTTATAAATGAGAAAATATTTTGAATGACATTTAAGACAAGTCTAACATGTAAAGCATGCAGGAAATACCTATCAAAGAGGAGTAGGAAAAAATAAAAAGGAGTGTTATGTCCATTTATATTCAAGATACAGCCCTTGAGAGTAGCTTGGAACCTCTTGAAAAAAATTACTTTTCTTCCCTTCTCAAGTGAAATACGTAATTTTTTCACTCAGTCAAAACCTTAGATCAAGATAAAATTGCAGATGTTGCTTTACATGATCAGGACATTTTTACCAAGGAAAGAAAAGGCTTCTTTAATTATCCTTCAGTGTATACATACATGGATGTAGTACAAATTAGTTTTTCCACCATTTAAAAATGACAGTTCTTGCTTTTTAACTCCTCACTAGTTTAAGGAAACTCTTCTTTCCAAGCATCACCTTTCCAAACCAGGAAATTAGGAGTAAGTTGAACATGCAATGTTTAAACTTCATTGGGATTCACAAAACTATTAAAGCACATTTCCCTCCTTTCACCAGAATGGGGGTATTAATGACACATCATTTGCAGCACAAATAACATACTCTATCACTTGGCAGGCGAACAGAAGTTTGGTAGGGGTGTTTTTTGGCATCACCATACTTATTAGTGGGATCAGTTACAGTGCACCTTGGAAACAGCTATTTCCATGTTATTGACATAAATGATTTTCTAGGAAAAGAGCAAAGAGAGAAAGATATTTTAGTCTGTAGGGAAGTTGCAGAGTTGGGTGGAAGCTGCCTTTTTCTGCATCTCTTGTTTTTTTAAGACTACTACTAAAAGCAGGTACTTGGTAATTCACCAGTAGGCTGTAGCCAGAGAAAGACAAGGAAAGAACACGAAAAGGGAAGGGGAAAAAAAAAAAAAAAGAAGGTGGACATAGGGAAAAAAAAAAGAAGGTGGACATAGGAAAATTTCATCCAGGTTCCTGAGAGAAAGGAGGTAGCCTGGGGACTAGAGGCAAGATAAACTTTTTGGCACAAGCATGCAAAACGGTGATAAACGCTAATGGAAGTAAAGCTATTCTTTATCAATCCAGGTGATCAGCAGAGAGCACAAACCACAGAGTCAGCACCAAGGCTGACATATCAGGTGAGGGAACCATGCGCAGCTATGCAAATGTTCATCCATGATTTGATCTCTGTTTATGGAAGGTGACAACAGAGCTCTCCATTTAGAAAGCATTACCTTGCTTAGCTTATCAATGTATAAGCACCAAGGCAGGAGCTGATGTTTAAACAGGACATCTCCTTGGGCCAGAGAAGTACATTTAGTTCATACTAAACCATCAGTTTCTCTGGAACAGGGGCTATTGGCTGCAAGCAGGCTCGGCCACAAGCTGGACCAGAACAGTTTGGGCTGCAGATTAGCAGCAAATGGTACAAAAATCCTGTGATTTATCTTTTTGGGGGAAGAGGAGGAGGATGGAAATGGAAAAGAGTAATCCACTGAAACATGCATTGTTTCACTTTGGGACAGGATGACACAAATTGCTCTTATATAGAACAACATGTGATTTAAAGTCCACTACGTCACAACAGATTTCGGTTATAACTCTTAAGTGTTTCCACTAGGAAATGTATTTACTCCAAGATGCTTCAGAAAGAGACGACATCTTACTTGCCTTCTCTGAAGTGGATTTTGGTCTTCAGGTGGTCCAGCCAGCAATTCTCTCACTTCTCTCCCCTTTCCATTCAGACAGGTATTTAGTTTTGACTCCTCCTACATCACCTTCTTTTCAGGTCACTTACGGCACACAGGATATATGCTTGTATCTTTGATTCAAAAGCAGCACACCCTTTATGTTCTAGAGGTATTACATATTTAGCACCATTTTCATCAGCAGTATAAACCCTTGCTCTTCTTTACTCAAGCAATATTAATGAATCTTCAGCAGTACTGCAGCAACACAAATTGCAAACAGAAACACATCTTGGAAAAATTCACATACAAAAAGAACAAACACATAGAAAGCACCCAGACTGTCACAATAGCTGTATGGAGACATGTCTGGAAAACTATTTCTCATGGAGATCTATATAAAAATAAATAAAGCTTTTTCAAACACTTGTGACAGCTGATCAAGGGAAGAAATAAATTACCCAGGCTCCCTTAGGGATAAATAATCCTGTCCTGGCTCACTAATATAAATCTCAATAAATAAGATAATTTTATGTACTAATTCATATTTACAGATGTGCATCCATTTGTGAGACAGTGTGTGTATATATATTAAAAATATATATATATATGTAAAATTTTATTAAAATCTCACATGAAAATACACCTCAGATCGCAAGGAGGAATGCAAAGATAGAAATGGAATTCGAGTTTTGTTTAAAGAAAGGTTATCTTCAGGCTTCATCAACCTGTAGCCACACCCCACGTGCAATACACACTACAGACAGTTTTGCAGTCTTTAGGTTACCCCCAGTGAGCATAGCCTGCCAACCTCTGCATCACAACCTGCATGAGCCCAGCTTCATCTTCCACAGACAAGCAAGTACTTTGAACCCTGGAGAAAGGTGGGTAAGGTACCACCCGTACCTCCAGTATATAGCTTGTAACATGGTCTGCTTTTGAAGCTGTGTTTTTATGTCTTCACAGAGCCATAAAATCATTTCCTCTCTAAAGAGAAATCCAAGTCACAATTTATTTTTAGACAAAACAGAATGTCATTGCTTCTCTTGACACCTAAATGAAGGGGTAGAAGCAACCTGTCCTGTTGGTGTACAACTAAGCTCCATTATGTTCAGCAATGCTGTAATTTCAGTTGAAGTAATATCCTGGAATTTCTCTTTTCATTTTAGGTACAGTAGGTATTAGCCACATAGTTTTACTCCCAGGTTTTTGTTTCATTTTGTTGTTTGTTTTTGTTTGTAACTAGGGATTTCTCACAATAAAATATTAATTTTAGAGACTTTTTAAAAATATGTTTACTTTCAGTGAAATGCATTTTACTAAAAATGCACAACTGTCCTTCTGGGTTTTCTTGGGCTTACTGAATTTAGTCTTAAGTGACAAAGCTTGAAACACCACATCAACTGCTTTCCTCAAGCGTGAGAGGATCCATGAGAAAACAGTTTAAAAACATGAGCAGGTTTAGGTTTTTTCTGTTATTCTTTGTAATTGAAACTTATTTGCCCATATCCATGATGTCTATTCATGGCTGCCCTCCTTCAAAGCTTGAATTAACACTGATGCCTGAAAAGAATGATTTCTAAGAGGAAAACTCTGTTGCTTTTCAAAAATCTGATGTTTACTTCCAGTGTCTAAATCTTAACCCTTAATGAGTAGTAATGAGTGTTGGAGAAGGCACAAGGAGAATTTTTGATGTAAGATCAGAGGCAACGCAGAAACTCAAGGACACTTGATAAGTCAGAATTTACCTAATAAATGAGCTGCATTTTTGATGTATTTTGATTATGTTATACTTTGCTTTAGTTCAGACTTTCATGACAGTTGAAAGCAAAGTTACTGTTATCACAGAAACATTTAAAATGAAATAGGTTTGAAAAACAACTATGTATGATATTAAATTGTAAATCATTCTAAAGTTTCTCAAGAACAAAAGGTCAGACACATTGCTCACGTAAATCAGCGTTGCCTTTTTGATGTAAATGGCATTGTATTAGTCTCAAGCCATTTACATTACATTTGGTCTCTAGTGCCCTAAACTTCAAGTATAAAAATACTTTATTGAAAGATTTGCCTTTCTGTAATCCAGATCTGTCACATAAATTTAGCAGGGAAGACACAGATACTAAAACAAGATCAAAGAAAGCAGACCTGTAAATCCAAAAAGAAAATTTCTCCTTTAAACTTTTTTCTTCATCATCTCTCATTTATTATTTCTTCATTTTCATCATTTCTAGCAATCCCCCTTCTCCATACATTCTCCAAAAGTGAATGGAATTCGCAACTATCAACTTTATATTATTACTCCATCACAGTTTACAGGAATTTTTTTACTTTTTCTATTTTTGTTCATGTTTTTTTTTTTATTTTTAAGAAAGTTAATTCCAGAGTCCAGTCACATTGTGAGTAATGCAAAAGCCTTCCAGAAACTTGACATTAGATGTGATATAGACATTAGACACTTTATTAGTATAAAGTGCCACAGACATACAGACCACTTACTTCGAAAGAATTTCTATGTTCAAGAGAGTTGCTTAAAAAAGAGCAGCTGTAAATTTATTTGGCATTTGATCTAGTACAGGATATATTGATTGGTAGATAAAATTGTTCCAAGACTTGCTAAAAAGCTGCATATCTAGAAGCTGTACCACCTTTGACCTAGCATAGTTAAACAGGCTTGCATGCTTCAGTTACTGTATAAAGTATGTAAACATCTCAACAGGAACCACATTCCAGAGGAATTGTCTCAAAGATTTTAATGACAGCAGCTAAATGAAGACTCAAATTTGTATGTCATTTAATTACAGGAAAAGGAGACACAGGGAATAGAAGCTCTTTCAGGAAAAAAGAGGAACCAAATCTCAAAGCTATTGCCTGTTTTTTCTTATCAAAGGTTTTGAACAAATGCATTCAATGATCTTTTAAAGGAGTGCTTTGCCATACATTTAATAAAAAGACTTCACAAAACCTACTTTCTATATATTAGCCCTTCTAATGCAAAGTTCTGCAAGAGAGAAGAGTATTTCTGATTACTTTGTGTCACCCAAGGCTCACTTTCTCTAGACTCAGCAGACCCACAGATTTTGTATACAGTAAGTATAAGGAAAGAGAGGAAAAGGAGAAAGAAGGATAAGGAAAACAGTTTAAATAGACTGAATTAAATGAAAGTGTGCTGTCCAAGCCTGAATACACTGCTGCATAAAAGGTATGAACAGACAAGAAGGATTACTTGAGAGATGGATGGCATCCTGTTCACTGCTTCCAGTCAGAGGTTTGCATTTTACGAAGACATTTGTCAAGGCAACTCTTATGCTCAGCCTGCAGCCTATTGCTCTTCCCTGCAGCTCTACCTCACTAGCTATTCACACTTCCATTTGATCAGTAGAAACTCAGCTGGAACTACCTTATACTTAAATTGTTGTCAGCTCACATAATATTCTTTTCAGGACACTTCAGCACTTCAGCTATTCTATCTGTACCCGACATTCGTCCTATAACAGCAGTACCTGGCACCTCAGTAGAATAGAAAAATCACCAAGCTTACAAGTTATTAATGAAAGATATTGAACAGAATTGAATCTAGGAAATTCCCATGAAAATCATACCCTATGTACCTTTGAATTTAACAGATAAATACTCTCAGACTGTGCTTCTCCTAATTAATCTTGAACTTACCTATACATAGCTTCCCTAATAAGCTCATGAGAGTATCGCATCAAGTACTCTAAACTTTACAGCTTCTCTTTGATCTGCAGGGCTCATTACTCCAACACAGGAAGAAATTAGATGTACCTGGCATAGTTTAGTCTCAGAAACTCCACATTTACCTCCTTAGTGCCTAAATTATACTAATATTTCACCAGAAACTGAAGGTGACTTGACTGCAACTCCAAGACCTTTGCTCAAACACACACAAGTACTAATTTTAAAGAAAAGAATAGAAGAGAAAACACACAAACATGGAAAATTCTTCACTTCTTTTTTCTTTCCATTCCACTTGCTACGGTTTGTTTGTGTTGCTAATCATGAAGTGGTTTATCCTCAACATGGAAAGATCCTTCTTGTAACTATTTACAACCCACACCCCACACACATCCACTACTGTTTCAGGATTCCTGATCAGGCCCTACTCCTTAGCGTAAGTCCAGAAACTCTTTAGAGATCCTAAAACTGGACTAACCCAAAACCCCAAAGGGCCACCACACAACTGGATCTTACTGTTTACCAAGATTATAATTGCAAAAACCATCTTGTGGTGTCTGAAAGAAAGCATTACTTCCTCCCTAGACACAAAGAGCATTGCTACTCCCTTAGTCCAAAGAGGATTAGGCCAAGAAAAAGCCTCGGCATCATGACATTTTCTAAGGTACAATGCTCTGGATGTTAAATGTCAGACCTTCAGGATGAAAACTTGTGGTTCTGACACAAGCTGGCATATATTAGTTCTTCTTTTCCTCCAAGGATCTAATCTGATTTGACTCAAACTTGATTAATTGTTTAAAAATACCTTCAATTTAGTCAGCTATATATTTGTACTAGATGAACAACATACAAAATTCCAGCTAAAATAAAACAACACATGAGATTTCTCCTCCTTTAAAATTTTGCAAAATAACACTTTAGGATCTTTGAAGTAACATACAAACTGGCTAAAAGTAAATAATTTACTGCAAAGGGTAAATTAAAGTTTTAATAGCAGAAATAAGCTAGAAAGAGGAGGAGGGGATAAGAAATAAGCATTTCATTTTTTTCAGGCCTGGGTAAGAAATTTGGCCATGTAACTGAAGTCATTCATAATCCATATTTCCAACATCACCCATACTCAGGGCAGCTGTTCTTCAGAACAATTGTTTGAGAATCTCTAAGAAATAGTTATTTTAGCTGAAGAAGTGACCCAAATAATTTTGATGTTAACAGGTACTCTGCCTCCAGAAAATGTCAGAACTGTAGGAGCCTGATTTTTACCTCCTCACTAGTATCAATTTTAGTGCTGGGAGGAGCAAAGTGGGCAGTGTACTTGATAGTATCTCCTAATACAAAATTGATCTCAAGGATGCCACTCGTGATACATAGCCAAATTCCCTTCTGAAAAAAAACAAACAGCAAGAATTGCCCCAGTTCCTATACCATTGTTATCATATTGCTGTTCACACATAAGTGACAGAACACATCTGTGGATTAAAAATGATAAATATCATCTATGTGTGTAATAATCTTTAACAGCTTTAACAACTACTAGGTAGTGAACTTACTAGACAACTAAGTAGTTTATGAACTTACAGGACAGCAAAGGCCAGAAATTTTGTGGTGCACATATAAAATCTACTTGTCTAAAATAACTGATAATTTTTAAAGACAAGAGAATTGTACCTATGGAACTCCTATTAATAGGTTCCTCTATGATGAAAAACAAACACAAAATCATTGTGGTCTCACAGGCTCAAACTGTTTGTTATTCAGTTCGGACTCAACTTTTTCCTCACATGCTACAAGGCATCAAAGGTAATACATATACATTTTTTAAACTTGGGGAATTTAAAGACTAATCTAATTATGATTTTGGACAGCTGTGTTCATTAGAGAAAAATAAGCATAAAAATAAATAAAAGCATAAATCAGGTATATTCCTCAATAACAATGCAGATTTTTTAGACACAGCCAAAATTTCAGTTATCTATTTTAAGATAGAAAAGAAGTACCACTTCTTTCCTCCTGTGTTTTGTACCTCCTAGCTAATAACTAAATATATTCACTTTTTTGATTATGTCCTTTGAAGAATAAAGACATGTCTGACCTTGTACTGGATCTGCCTATTCAGCTGACAGACCACTAAACTAAAGTAGTGGAAGCCATATATTTTAAGGTCCTGATTTTCAAAGCACACCAAAATGGCTTACTGCATATGTACAAGAGAACTTCTAAGACACATTGAAATCATAAGTTTGAATTTCCTCAATAAATAGATTGGCTTCTGCTTTTGTAGCAAAATGGTTAATCAGCAATTAAAATATTTTTACTGTCAGGAAGCTTACAGATGTGCAAGGTATGTCCATCATAAATGCTGTTACTGTGAAAATTCATATTAAAAGCTTTCATATATAGTGTTCCCTTCTTTTAATCCAAGAACACTCAGAAGCTAGATTCTGCTGGCAAACTGATTTCTGATAATTAACAAAACCATGATCTTGATGCACACTGTATCCTGACTTTCCCTTCTACCTTTGTAGCCACATGGGAGGAGGTAAGATAAATATCGTACTTTTCTTCTACAGCAATTCAAAAGCTTATTTAGCTGTGATGCTCCCTTCTTATGATGCTCCCTTTCCTTTAGCAAAAGATAAAAAATTATGAGCTTTACACAATTGGATTCTTTTGGAGAGTGGCCCTGCTTAGTATTTTTTTCCCCTCTCCAATTCTAGTCGAAGAACAAAAAGAAAGGCTTTAAACTCCAAAGAGGCATTTGATAAATATATTTCAGAAAATGTTTTTCTGGAAACTGAAGCTGTGAGGTGGATGCTAGAAGGCCCCTCAAGTTGAAAGCACAGATGTGATGTGAAGAACTACAATAACATTTCCTACTGTGGGTTGTGTGGTTTACATAAAATAACAGATTTTGAAATCATCCCTTTTGTAATGGGGTAAGGACACATTCAGTCATGTTTCCTAGCAAACATCCTCAGTCAGTACCCCAGATTATTCCATGCTGGCCTTCACTCAGGGCTACAGGTCTGCTCCTCATTTCCCTCAGCTTTCAAGGGAAAGCTCGAGATCACATTCACACTTCCATGATTATCCTTGTCAACAGGATCAGAGGTTGCAAGGCTGACAGTGTACAATTATCTTACATAAGAGGAGGCTGAGACAAAGTAAATGGACCATCAAACATCCATATCTGTGTTCTACCTGCTCTCAAGCAGGTACCAAAAACACCCCCCCACAGCTTTTTGTGACACTAAAACATATCCCTTGAGTGCGCCACAAAATGTTTGCTTTTCCAGTGCAAAGAAAGCCATACTTTAAAGAGGCAATTTAAACAACAAGAATCATTTTCAGCATAAACAACAGAATCTAGGAAGCATACACAACATAAGGCAAGATGAAGTGCCCAGTTATACTCTTCCAAACTGTAATGTTTGCTCTCCATTAGCACAGGTACCTTGCAAGACTTCCTGGCTAAAACACTAAAAACATGCTGGCTACACTGTGGAACTTGATGCAGTTTTAATTTGGGTTCAATTTATAATAACTGATTTCTTTGTATAGCCAGAGAAATTTTACCTGATGTAGCTTCTTATTTTTTGCCCTTAATAAAACTATTATGTCGTTGCTGATATAGGATGGACTAACCCATTCATTTTTGTGGAAGAATATTGCATATTTTTGGCAAGACTACAATGGCAAACATTCACTGAATTTATGTTGCATCTTCTCAGGCAAGTAGTATTCCTCAAGGTTTAGAGGGAGTACATTCCAGACTGTGCTAAAACTTAATTCCAGGCTACATCCTTCTATGTGTCTGCATTAAACTGGCTATAATCTGGAATTCAGAGGTCTGTATATCAAGCTGGATAAGATGGTTTGAAGTGAGTCTCCTTCTCCAAAATGAGCTTAATAATTACAAAAAGTTCTAAAGACATGGAACTATCTTCCATATAAACTGTTGTTCTCTTCAGTGCTACTCCATACTTGAATGGCACCAGGTTCTAATCTCACATACTGCAGGGATAGGTGCACATCAGACAGTATATTTGTAAACTAAGAGTACATATATGCACACAGTATAAATGCAAAAAAAAAGTACCATCCAAAGTACACACACTTTTAGGGGATCCAAAAAGCCCAAACCAAAAATTCAAAACCTGGTAGCATGATGCAAAATAAGTAGTATCAAACTATTACTGAATTAAGCATTAGTTACACTTGAAAAACTAGTCATTGTTGCTGTTACATTTTTATTCTAGTTCACAAAGTATCCTTGCAATTCCAGATTGAGTTCTTCCTTATCCTCCAGTTTATCTTTAGCATTAAATCAGCATAACAACTGACAGTGATTTCACTACAAATTTCATGATTTTAACTCCTGCTTCATTTCCCCAATTTTCAGTAATCACATATAAACACTGCTTTGTTTAAAGGATCACATCAGATGCTCAAAATTTCTATAATTTTTCTGGGATTTCCAACAAGTTTTCTTGAAAGACTCTTTATTTCAGACCAGGCAGCTCTCCCTCATAAACACAAGCTACTTTCTGTATTCCTACACATAAAGCTTAACATTCAGCAGCATTTAAAGAGATTTTCCAATAAGCTCATCTAAGAAATCCCATCTAATTAATTTAGATTATCATTGCCTACATCACCTCAGCTCCCTTTGCAAATGCTTGCAGCAATTATATCACTGAATGAAAATCCTGAATAGCATCAGCACTAAAAATTACTGAAAATACCTACAGTCAGATAAGAACAGTTCTTCGTTGTGGCTTCTTACACTAGAAGTCACATTTAATCAAATCCAGTGAGCTGCAACAGCCAGCCCCACACTAAGGATCTCCTTTGCTGCTCTTAGGAGCTATGATGACAATTTTATATAATTCAAAAGAAATGGTATTTCAAAGCTGAGTTAAAACATGCATCTACCAAATTTATCTAAGGCCTTCCACTCAGTCACACCCCCACACACAGCACTAAGGGCTGCTTTCTCACTAAGGGCACCAACCCTTCACATCACTCTCCCTCTAACAATTTCATCACCTTGGGATTTTAACTCCTAATCAGAACAAAATGCCTCAAGGCCTCCATCACAGATCAGTTCCATTTACTTTTTCATTTTCCCTGTACTTCACTTTAGAGAGAGCCTGCTAAAAACAATAAAAACATCCCACACCACAAAATCCTTTATCTCATTGCCTCCTTCTTCTTTTTTGCAATATTCTTTCTGCCTTTCTTTCCTCTGACAGAAAACCCCTCCGGAATTGCCAGGTGCTCCCTACCATCATCAGTGAACCACTGCTGAAAGCCCCCATCTCCTGCAAACAGGTGCCAGTAAACAGAAATCTGACTGGTAGTGTCAAGTGTTTTATGATAACTAAATTGTCTATGGGTATCCACGGGCTTATTTGTTTTTCTAATAAGATATGTTTTGAATAAATTAATGTGCATTAGTACATTAGTCAATGCAGTTATTTTCAATAAAATTGAACAACAAGAACATCCAGTGCTAATTTCCCATAAAATAAGCTGGATGAATGTGAGTTCCACTACCTACTTTTATGCCTTCATACCTCATATCCCATCAGCAGCAGTTCTATAAGCTCCAAAGCACCAATGACAACTTCCTACAGCTCTCAAAGTCATCCAGGTAATCTTTTCCAGAAACTTTCACAGTATTACAGACTTACATCACTTTTTGCTGAAACCTCACCTCAACTTCCCAGCCCATAGTTCCTTCATTTGGCCCACCTGCAAGAACGGGGATCATCCAGGTGGACAATCGCTCTTCAGCTCACCTGAATCCCTCCATCACACATACAAAAAAAAAATTCCTCAGCAATCAGGAAGAAAACCTAGTTCATTAAATTTCTTCTTCATTAGTAATCTCCTCTATTTATGTTTTAGCTCTAGATTTTACAACTTGTTATTGCCACATATTCGAGGATTTGTTTAATTAAACAAGATTTATTTTCTTAAATGCAACTACACCTGGCTTGGACAAACCCGACAAAATATTCTTATGCGTTCAATATACACAGAGTATGCTTACACATTCATTAAGCATTCTTACAGGTGACAATACATGATTTATTTTCAATCAGAGTTTTTTGTTTAGGGTTGTATTCAGCTCTTTTAAATTAGGACATTTTTGCTAATTAATTCACTAGATATTACTTGTGGTTTGATTAAATATATGTGTAGGTTAATATGTGATAAAAAGACTGGAAAATTTTCACCATATAAGTGCTGCTCACATTCATCATAAATATTTCATTTCCATAAAAATATAATGGAAAAATGTTTGTTTTATTTCTTAATCTACCTCTGGTTTATGTATTGGAAGGGTCAATTGGTTTATTTATTGGAGGGGTCAAGGAGGGTCAATAAAATTTAAAAAACCATGAAAAAACCTGCTTCTATAAATGTTTTATTAGGAAGGAATTGATCTCTTGTTACATCTCATTTGGAAAGAAGTTGGGAAGGAGCTGAGGGAGGCAATGTGAGCACTCCTGAGTGGTTCTTTTAGTTTTTCTTTTACTCAGTTTCCTTCTACACAAACCTGAAGGCTTTTGACTTTGATTGGAACTGCCCCCCCTTGCTTACTTTTGTACAGGAAAGTAAAAAACCAATAATGAAACTCAAAGACTTTGAAGAAACATTTTTAAAACAGGGTCATGAAGCTGTATGATGTGCCTTTTAAACAGTATGTGATTACATCATTATTCTATTACAAATGAACACAAAAGGCAAGTGAACAAACAAGCAAATGGACATAAGAAAATAAAATCAGGAGTAAAAGTGTGTTTTCATGTAATTTAATCTGAACTCTCTGCTTTTCTCCAGAAGGGACCATCATCGACATTTGAAAATTCAGAGTAGCTAGGCTGTTGATAAAGGAATAAAAGAAGCATAACTTCTGAGATAAAGTAATGAAATTACATAGGTTATACAACTGGACACAAGCAGTCTATTTCATCACAAAACACGTTTTAATAGCATTTTTTGAAATGTGATGAAGTATTTAAGCTTCAACAGTTACTTAAGTATTCTCAGGTAGTACTGGGTCATACCTTTCTCAAATACAAGGTTCCTTTTCACAGCCATGTTAAACCACTTTTGATAAGCAGAGACAGGAATAAGCAGTAGGACAATGATAACTTTGTATCACTTTGGCAAATAAATAGAGAAGGAATGTTTGGCTGGGGGATTCCTGAATCCATCTATTGCACTTCTACTCTGACACTAAAGTGGAGTCATGCAATTCTCTAGTTACTTAATGTCCACTTCTGTACTTTAAATATGTTATTTCTTATCAGACTGAGCCCTCATGCTCCAATTTGCTCTGAAGAAGCAGAAATTGCATTTGTAAAATAGGATTTTCTTTCCTTTCTTTCTGTTCTTGGCACTCACTATCTTCATTCAACGTATAACATCATTTTGACACAATGCAGCAGGTAATACTGTAAAATCGAATGCAATAAAAGCTACCCAGCATACACATATATGAGGGGAAAGTCTATCATCACAAAATTACTGTTCAATTTCCATTGGCTGCAGTTCAATTTCAAACTATTCACCCAGCTTCAGTAAGTCCTCTCAGATCCAAGCTCCAGAGGTGGCTGCTTATTTCTATGCACCACAAAACCACATTATTTCCTTGCTGACCATGATCAAGTAGCGTTTTAGCCTAAAATTAATACTTTGTCTGGAGAAGAAAGTTTCTGTTTTATCACCAAGAAATCTCTGTGCCAATGTATCATTCTAGGAAGGCTTGCATGGGCAAATGCCTCACCAGAGCACAGCGAGGCTTTGATGCAGCCAGATTGCTTTGAAAGGGACATGAAGCACCAAAAAAACACTCTTTGGAGGAGCAGTTTACTACTTCAAAAAGCTGTACAATCTACAAGGAAAACAGACAGAAGAGTGTAGGATATTTTCCTATGCCAGTCATATACAGTCAGATCTGTCCCTTTGTGCAATTTACTCCTAATAGTACCAGCAGGTAACAGCCACTGTACTATGAAATTTATTTTGGAAAACCATTGTAATAAAATGCAAAAACTCCTTCATTGTCCTAATGCCTTTTCTTTTATTGACTCAAACTCTGAATGCACAGGCATATAAAAAAATAAAACATAATTTCAGGCAGAAAAAATACTTTCTCTTCCTTTCTGAATTTTGGCATTTCTTTATTCTAGGAGAAATGGAAGAGGTTCAACATGCAGACATTTACATAATTTGACAAAAATTCAGAAATCAGGTCAGTTTGCTATAATCTTCATCCTCCCATAAACACAGCAGCAAAGTATAATTCAGCTGAAGAGATGGGATGAGATAGCTTTACTAGCACAAATAAAGGGAATGGAACAGGAGAGCTGAAGTGAAACTGTAGCATAGTTGCAGGGACAAACTATTATTAGGTGACAATTTGAGAAGAAAAAGAATCACAGTTTTTTCTGTTGAAAAACACTGTAATTAAATAATGTCCCTGATGTTGTTTTTGTACTGTAGAAAGAATTTTCCAGCAACCAGCCAGAAGAGTGGTAACAAATTTATCATGTAATGAATTTTGTTTTGTGGTGAGGAATACAGGAAAATAAGCAATGATTAAGCACCAGTTTAATGTAGTATATTTGTCACTCTGCATGAATTAAAAAGCTAGAGGGACACTGTATAGTATTTGCTGTCTGTGTTTTGATTCATTGCGTTGTTGGCTTTCTCAGAACTGCTAATGATAATGCCCACTAACTTTTGAAACTGGAAGAGCTAGTTAGGGTATTTTCAACTACAAGCATCTTTAAAGTAGATTTCTGGAAGGTTCAGTACATTCAGCATAACCTTGGATCACAAAGACTGAATACTTCTATCAGCATCATACAACAGTAGCAATCTTAACATTATTTATGTATACGGCTAGATTTTTATTTTCATAGCTAAAGTCAGTGCCTGCAATGTCACTGGCGATAATGCATTACCATTTTTTATCTATGGAAATGGGAGGAAAATCACATTTACTTAATAGGAAATATTATGGTAATCCCTATATATCAGTTAAGATAACTGTATTTCAGCAGGGCATAAATTGCCACAAGCTTCTTCTGTATTCAGACAACTGTGAAACTTAAAAGCAAATACAGATATGTTTCCCTTTTCCTCAAGTCCATCAGCACAGTATACTGTGATTCAACCAGTGAAGAGGAAGGAGACAGTGGGTTACAAGGAGTACAGAGTGACTGAAAGACACCATCGCTGAGGATAATAAGTAATGTTGCCCAAATTGTGTGAAAATGGTGGCTGGTGGAGGTACTACTCCATTTGTCAGGCAGAAAAATCTAAGGGGGAAAATCTAACTGAGGATTATAAACTCATATGAACAAAGATTTGGTGGGGCAGTTATCTTTGCTATTAACTTTACTAAAATCAAAAGTGCAAAACCTATCTACAGCCTAAGGCATTATTTCATGTCAACAGTAAAATATCTGCCTATGCCCCTTCAGCAATGTACAAACATACGTACATACATGAAATATGTTACGATATATATATTCACTGCCTCAGCTATGACAACTGCAAGGTTGGAAACACTTAATTTTAATGAGAATGGTAGAAGATGAAGGCTGTAAGTCGAAGTTCCTGAAGACGGCTTTCCTACAGAGAAGGGGGGAGCATGGCATTGCCCCATGGGAGCACTGGGGGCCTTCAGCCTTGACTTCAGGTTAAGGACACATTGGGTTACATTGTGCAAATCTATGAACAAAAAAAATGCTTTTACCCAGAAAATAAAGTCAAAGGCAGCCACATCAGCCTAGAAAAATACGGCAAAAGCTCAAGGAAGTGATGGATGATGTACAGCCCGAAACTCCTGGCAGCTTCTTTGGAGTCAACATGGTGAAAGTGGGGGCAAGAGAGCAGGAGTGGCTGGGACAGTGCTGATACCATGGGTGCAAGGATCATAGCACCATATTCCAGAGGAATGTTGGGTACCAGATCATCCATGCAGCCTCATCAATCAGGGTGCCACAATTCTTCATCTTGTGATTCTATGCCTCTGGTATGCTCTCCCCATCTGTGTGACAAATCATCTTATCTTGTACACACGCATCTGAAGGAAGGAGCCAATCACCAAAACTCTCAGACTCAACTAAGCATAGCAGAGCACATGTGGGATGGGGCAGGAGATGCAGGTTGCCATGGAAACCCATCATTCTGCTTCTTGTCTCTGCCTAAACTTTTATACCAGACTTAAACAGCCTTGTCTAACTTTTATTGGCAATGACAGAGAGTTTAGCCATGGTGTCCTAACTCTTAAGTCTTTTGAATATTTGCTTTGCCTTTTTACAAATGGTAAAAAGTTTCACTCCTAAAGAAAAAATAAAGTTATATAAAAACCTCCAATTTTAAGTCTAAAACCGTAAAATCTGAATCAGTTGTAAGAGCAAATTGTAGGATTTTGTTGTTGTTGTTGGGTTTTTTGGTAGGGGTTGATTTGTTTTGTTTGGGTTTCCTTCTGCTAAGTAGCAGTCTGATATACGAGAGAATTAAAAAGACTTCAGGATATTTTATTTATCAGCCATTGCTTCCTTCATTTAATAGTGCAGCCTAACCAGTACAACATACAAAGAAAGAATTAGAGATCTCAGAGTTGTTCCACACTAAACTCCCTTTTGTCAATGTTTGGGGACCAGCTTTAGGTCCTTGATGAAAGCCAACTTAGATTTCTAACAGAAGAAAAAATGATAGGAAGGGCAGAAAGACAGGTCAAAGACTATTCTGAAAGCCATCACTAAATACGCAATTTTTTTTGCTAAATATCATAAAATTGATGTAAAGAATATATCCTTCAAGTATGAACGATGTTTTACACCTTTACGTATGAATATATGTAACCATGGACTACATATGACATGTACTATATAAGTATAAATCTACAAAAATATTAAGCTTAAAAAGCAGACAAAAATGTTTTGATTACCTGTGTGAAGTCAATTTACAAATAACTTCCTTCAGGGTTTTTTGCATTGTTTTGTGAGTTAACTCCTAAGTGTCTTTTCCTTTCTTCTCACTGGCCGGCCTGTGCTCTTTCACCTTGTCTTTCTGGTGGGCTTGAAAAGAGCCATTTTTTTAGTGAGGTTCATATTTCAAGTACTCTCAAGCATGAGTGAATAATACTTGGCCAATTTCACAGGTTTCCACTTGACAGCAGTAAGGTTTTAGTCCTTTGTTGACTCCAGATGCTTGTGCCTGGAGAGCAATCTGAAATGTCTTATACACAAAACACACCTTTTTGGACTGCTAGAAAACAGATGATAATAACAGCAAACTGAACTACGCAAAAAAAAGAAGAAAAAATAGTTTATCCAAAAATGTTTGCTTTAAGAATTAAGTCAGACATCATCAACAAACTATACACTGTGTTGAATTAACTTGTTTCTGTTTCCAGGAAATCACTGCAATACCTGAGACAGTAACATGGCCAAAAGCAGAATTTACAAAGCAAAGGCTTCTTTACAACACAAACCCAACAGAACTGTTCTGTAGGCCCCTCTTTATGCTGAAGTTTGTGCATCATCTAAGGGGTGCCACTAAAATTCAGGTAAGAACATATGATGTATTTTAACTGCATTCATAAAAATTAAAACAAGAAACAAAATTAACAGTGTGCTGCGTGCTAGTCCAAGAGAAAGCCCGGAGGTCTAGCCATGGACCTGTCCACACTACAGCAGGCATACACACACACAAATATACGCAGGCAGATAGGATACGCTCCTCATCCAAAAGAGCTTCCCCTTGAACTGTTGTGGGGGCATGCAATAACAGAGGGTAAGAAGTAAAGAAAAGGGACTCTTGGTACGTGCTCCATGCAGAAGTCTAATCCCATGAACTGACAGGGACAAAGAGCTGAATTGGTAGGAGGGTCCAGGGATTTTATACTAGGGATGGAAAGGCGGGGAAAGGGATCACATCCAATGGGATAGGTACAAGTGGGTGGGGTCAACAGTAAGGGAACCAATGGTAACAACACATAGGAGAGACCTGGGGAAGGATCCAACGGGGGCGTCGAGGAACCAAGAGCTTTCTAGAACATATGCATATTAAACAAAGGAAATGAATATATATAACGTCACACATAAAACTGGGAGGGGAAAACATTAACCTATCAGGGGAAAACATGCAAATATCAGAACAAAGGACTCATGGGTTCTCACCGTAACTGCAAAGTGATATACTAAACTTGGGTTGCTGACCACCACAGCTGGTCATCTAAATTCTCATCAGGAGACAAGTGGCTGGCGCCACTTGCACTGCCACACAAAATTAGTTTAGTTACTAGGCATAATGTCCTGAATCTGTGTTAGGCCATGGATAACACAAGCTTTAAGTTCTATAACTTTAGGAGTGACTTCCATTATATCCGTTCTGAAGAAGCATACTGCTCTTTAATGCAAAGCAGTAGATTTCCTTTTCTGTAAGTGTCGCTAAGTTAACACATCAGCTCTCCAGTTCTGATTGCTCCAGATACAGTGTGGACTGACAATCCTGTCCAGATGACAGTATTCCAAAATATTCTGCAAAGGCTGTGCTGAGTGTCTGTGCATGGGAAATGCTGCCACCGCTGCTACTTCCCTGCTGGCGGTCCCCACAAGCATCTGCTAGTCTGCAAAGCACTTGCAGCTGGACAGAAGGAGAGCTGGTGGCACAAGTGGCACCCATACTGCCTGATTTCCAGCTGAGGGAAGCAGAACAGATTGCTGGGAAGGGAGACAGGGTAAAGAGCAAACATCCACAGAGTAGTGAACAATTTCCTTGGACTAAATGCAAACATCTCTCCAGCAGATCAGAATTCCAGCTTTATATTGGAATACAACTAGATACAACTGCAATAACAGAAGGAATTTAAAAATAGGTAAAAAACCATTCACAACAAATCAGAGTAAATAAAATCATGTCTTATTTCCATGTAAGTGGTGGTTTTAATCACAAGAGGATTATTCCGTGATTGGAAATGGGTGGGAGAATGCACAAGACTGATGGTTCGCATGAATAGGAAGGGAAATGCCATCTCCTGCCTTATTTACCATCCCACACTTTCTACTGTGCAAGGAATACAGGTGACTAGAGTACCACTTCACAGGTCTTCCTTTGAAAGGGATATCCCCCTATGTGACCTCACATCCAAATAAATTAGCCTAATTTAGCTGCAGCTATCACTTTCTTCTGTATACCTTGTTTCTCCAAGCTTTAAGCTGGATTGTGCAATTTTCCATATTTGTATCCCAGGCCTCAGCTTCCCATTACCTTCCCTTAGAAGATTTGCTCATCAATGGTAATGTTTCCAAAAACTTTTACAAAATTTTATTTTCCCCTTTTGTCATAACAAACTTATTTTTCCTATGAAAAACTGAAGTTCACTGACCTGCATTAGCAGGCCGTGGCCGATTTTCTGCCCCTTCCAGAGCTGCTCAGGTCTTCCACCATCATCTTTTTGGCTCTGTGGAAGCCGAACAAGAGAAGTGTTACGGTGTGTACAGATAGTACATGGCTTAAAAACAGGTGCAGCTCTGTTTAGACTACTGCACCAATGCTAAGCTGTCTTTCACAAATAGAAACACAGTATTTTTTGCAGGACCTTCAATCCACCATATGCTGTCAGGTCTCAGGTGTATTTGCTGAATCTCTCATCCCTGTAAGTACTGACTCTCCTTGGAGTCCATCAAATTTATAGAGTCTTTAATTGGTATATATGGGGCAAGGAGTGTCTGTCAGCAAGTCTGTGTCCTGTGATCTCAGGATTCTTTGAACATTTATTATTAGCAGGTCAAAAGGGAGTATCAATATAGAGAACATTGATATGCCTTAGTTCCACAATCTGAGATGGAAACATCCCCTTTAAAATACTCAGCACCTTTTCTCCAATAATTTCATTAAACATAGTAAGACACAACAGCCTGTTCTACGGATGGGGAATTGACAGGGGGAGATATGAAACAATTTGGTCTTCCAGCTTCTTTGTGGGAAACATCACCACAGCAATGGCTGTAGTTGATGGCAGATAAGTGGGGTTGCCACTGCGATTGTTCTGAGGTCTTTACCAGCATTCATACGTGAACACAATATCCCCTCTTTTTATCCCCATGCATTGGATGGGGGGAAAATGGAGAAGAGTAAAGGCAAACCACAGATTTGACACGGGATGAATGTTTCCAAAAAGAATTGGCAGCAGCAATGCCTTTGGGATAGGTAGCTGCAAGAGTGGTACAGGAGTGTGAGCACAGTCAGAGTTTTCTAGACAATTCTGTGGGTCCAGTCTCCAACCTTTTACCTAATGTTAGGATAAACATGATTTTTCAAGCTTCTTAGATAAAATATCAAACTGCACTGAGATTTAAAAATTTTCATATTTTCTTTTCTTTTCATTCCTTGAGGTACGATGGGGGAAAAAATGCGCACAAGCCTGAGATTTTAATCTCCAAGTGGTTATCTTGATAAGTAATAAATCTAACCTTTCCAAGCAGACATATGAAGTTAAGGGGACTAATTGATCATGTTGGCACAAAGGTGTTGTTCATTCTGCAAAGGCCAAGTTAATCCACATTGATGTGATTCAAATTAACCTTAATCAGCTAGTAGGCTGACTGTGATTTCATTACTGGATATGCTACAATTAGACATCTCCTGTCTTTAAATGCCCCTCAGCTTTATTGCAGCTTTTTTTTTTTTTTTTTAATAATAACCACCCATTTACACATCAAATACTATTAGTGTAATTGGCTTTAAAATTGACTTTTTTGTGTAGTCACTTTTTGGTTCTGTTTATTCTGAAAAGGTCAAGTAATACAGATTGATGTGATCTAAATTAACCTCAAACAGTTACTTCTCCTCTCAGAATGATATGCTGTCATGGTAGGGAAGGATCAGACAGTTGCCTTCTCTTTCCCGTTTTTTTTCCCCTTCCAGATACATAAATCATATGTATTTCATACCTGGAGGCAGGTGCAAAACACTTAGAACCCTATAAATCATCTTCATAATAGAATTCAAAAGCAGTTGACTATTCATCAGAAAACTTTAATTCTTTATCCCCGTTGAGGCCGTGCAGGTATGCCGCACACTGTACAAAAAAATTACACTTTTCAAAAACTAGTTTTACTTTGTTGTAACTAAAACCTGATCCAAAGCCCACTTTTGTAAAGCTTTCTGCTCTTGTGTTCCATACCTCAAGTAGTAGACAGTGTGAACACAATAGTCAACTGTAAATTCATGGGCAGTGTGTTTGATTGCGGCACTGAACAAGAGAAGCAAGTTCCCACACTTTATTTTGTTTCTTGAGGAAAACAGTTGTAATTTCTCTGCCTCTCTTCAATTCTCTCTGGCTAAGAGTATTGCCTCTTAACTCTACCCTGATCAAATGGAAAGGTACAGCGAGTGAAACACTCAAGGAGGGCCATAAGAAACACAAAACAAAAATGACAAATTTTCTTCAAAGGGAGTGAATTAGATGAGGAAGGTGAGGGCGGAAATGAAAACTTAAAACCAGCTCTTTACCCTGTCTGCCATTTAGACTTTCTAAAGAAATTTAGCTTCCCCAAAGGCAGGAGGAAATGAGGAAACACCTTGAAAACCCCTGTCCATGCTGCAGGAAGGATGCGCTTACCTTCCAGGGGTCCGTTTTGGGCACCCCTGGCCCATCTGCTCCCCTGAGCTCCCCTGGCTTCCCTCTGAGCCCAGTGGTGGGAAACTGCCCTGGAAAGGATCCAGGGTGAAACACTTGTGAAGGCAAGGAGGGACAGCAAGCCAGGCAAATTGTCCTCCTATCTCAGGTACCAGCATGTCTCCCACAGCTCTCAACCCCAGCTACCTACTTGGGACACAGATATATGGAAATCCAACTTGATGTAGGGAATAGCCACAACTGTCACATCATTTATTGATCAGAATAAATGTTTAATTTTGCATTTAGTTGAAGGCTGCACTGTAATCAATAATTAATTCACCAGTTGTGGTTATTTTACATGTCCAGTCACCTTTCCACATGCAAAATAACCACAACAAGCATAATATTTGTTCATTCAACTTTGAACCTGAATATGAAGAATAGTCTGCACTAAGAGACTTCCCTTTTTTTTTTGACTTTGTTCTGTTGAAATGCTCAAATTTGAAATTCAGCTCTGAACAGTAGGTAAGGACTGTGCTTGGTGCCCAAAAAAAATAAAAGGAGCATTTTTTCATCCTGCCAAATCTTCTAAAAGACACCAGAAGGATTGCAAAGTGAAACAGTTACATATACAGAAGAGAAAACGATTCTGATGGTAAAGATGACTTCTTAAAATGATTATTGGATCTCTACCAGTATGGAAAATCCAGACTCTCTTTCTGAATAATGCAACAGCTTAAGTAAAGAATTTAAAGAAGCTGAAGTTACTCTGAAAGATTTTCCCAACTCTTCCAGCTTTAGGGGCTGCAAAGGACAGCAGAGGCAGCTGTATCTTTGTAATGTTCACACAGCTCTAGGGTTCCTCCCTTAATAAATCCTGAAGGAAAAAATACAGAAAAGCACATAATAATTCTTTGCAGAATTTCAGGGTAACTAGTGCTGAACATAATTTGTACATGCAGGGAGATTCAACTTTTTCTGCCACTGCATTTTTTCAAGTGTGCAAAATCTGTACAGATCTATTGATTTTTTTCCCCTTGTTGCTCAGTATGAAATAGAAAGAGTATGAGACAGGTAATTGCTGATCCCATCCACTCTACAGCTAGGGATAAACCTATTTTTCTTGGGATAATGGTTATGTTGAGTGTCACCATATAAGCAATATTTGAGATGTATTAAAGCCACCTACCCACAAAGAAGTTGTATGCTTCAGCGACCAAATATGTATGAGAAACTTTACTTAATATTGACATAATATTTCTAACATAAACACTGAGACTAATTATGAAATCAACCCTAGTCAAAGCCAATTATACTGTGGGCTAGTAAGTACATTCACAACTGCTATTTGTAGTGACAGAAATACCATAAATATATATGAAGACTATATGCAGATGGTGAAAAAGATTATGCTTGGCATAAGTCAAAGAGACAAATTAAAATGGATGTCTGTAAACAAACCAGAGAAAGTAATATTACATCACAAAAAATGAGACTGATCTACTCTTTCACTTAAATCCAAACTATATCTGACGTGACTGGAGCAGCTTTACTTATGTATGTATAAGTCAGTGTGGATTTCTGGACGTACAACTGCCATGTTTTTTAAATTTAGATGACAGCAGACTAAAATACTGTTGGTTTCTTGGTATACAGGCCTTTGGTCCTTCCGGGAAATATGAAATATTAGTACTCATACAGAGTAAATTGATTCAAAGTGCTTTTAATAAAGTTTAGTATGTGTTTGGCAAAAAGCAAACCTTTTTCTTTACTACACAAGAATAACCAGAAATATGCAGACTCACACCAAACAGATAAATGGCTTCAAATACATTAGGATGTTATCAAGTTTGAATTTTTCCATTTAGAAATTTTATTATGCCTTCTTACATTTTTGTCCCCCATTATGAACTGAGATTAATTTAGCACCATCAATTTATAGGCAGCAAGATGTGTAGAGTCAGTTATCATGTTAACGTTGACTTCTGCTGTCTGTCATCCCAGATTGTCATTTACAGACATTTACTTTTACAAGAGCATAAAATGATCCCAAAGTAGTCTGTTACTGCAAAGCAATACAATATACTGTGTCTCTCATTACTCTGGTTCCCTAAATAAGTTCCAGTAAAACTTAAATGAGCATGTTATGGATTGCTGTCAGTGGTTTGCTGTTGTTAAATTTTTGTTTATGATTGTGTATCTATATTTATTTGTCAGACCCAAAGTATTTTCCTAGCTGTCCTCTGACAGTTGTTTCACCCAACCATCTCATCCAGCAGCACTTCAAAAAAAGTACAAGGAAGGTTTTAGTTTCACTTTAAAATTTCCAGTTTAGGGTCGGAATGTAAGGTGAAAGAAAACTTGGAGGCAGCCAAGGTACCTTGTGAACACAAGAGCTATGCTAGAGATAAACCCTAGTGTTTGTCTCTGAAGGCAAGCTGCCTGCTAAGTTCTCTTGAGAGTGTTCAAACCCTGCAGAAAGATCTAAAGGTGGAAAAATTATATCCATGAGAATGGTAAATGAAGGTGCATTGATGGCATATATTCACTGTAATAAACATGTTGTCAGCTGCTATAAGACTGGATAAAGAGCCATTATCATTAAAAAATTATTTTTGAATCCACTCTGCCACAGAAAGTAACAGTCAAATGTCATGAAGAAAATGGTAAAAATCTGTTTGATTCCCTCATGTTAATATCTAATGGTCCTCAGAAAACTGGGAACATTCCAGAGGTTTAGAGAGTTACCAATCCTTGAAAATTCTGAAAGAATTGAAAGAATAACTAGGAACAACAGACCGGTCAATCTGATCTTTATTTGATTACAAGTGTAAGTACTGCCCATCAGCTGGGCTTCAAAGAGGGTAGAGAGTGTCTTTGATGGGATTATGGATCTGAGCAGTAAATTATATAGCATAGTGGGATTTTTCCAAGGTGCTTGCTTTAGTGTTTACAAAGTGATTTACAGAAAAGGTTAGACCCATATGTAACTAAAAATAGCCAAGGATTAAATGGGAAATTCATATAACTAATTTTAAAAGAACAACTGATATTATTACCAACATAGCTATGAATGTCTGAGGTCACTTTTAGCAACATCACTACTGAATGAACTTCTTGGCAAACATTATTTCCTACAGTGATCTTTAGGATATAAAATCCTTCTTATTAAAGCCCAAGAAAAACATTGACAAGGTATGAGCCTTGCAGAAGAGAAGGCTAAGAGGACTAATGGCTCCTTATGATCCTAACTTGCATGCAATTTAGAAACAACTATTTTGTCTGAATAAGGTCTCTGCATCTGACATTTGAAAATATTTTTTTTTCTTTTTTTGGCCAAAAAACATTAGGCATCTGCCATTGCTTCCCTGGTATTAGAAAGGTCATTATACCATAGGCAGCAGGAACTGCTGAACTTCAGAAATCTTTGGCACTCACTAATAGGAATCCGAAAAAAATATCTAAGATCTTGCCAAACATGGTCTTTTCAGAATAATAGGCTGGAAAAATGAGAAAACCATAGCCTCAGAAGGGGATCATGTGAAATAGGCAGGTTGGTTTATTGGTCTTGTAGCGAAGAACTTTCTTACTTCCATAACCAACAACTGTAACTTTGTCGAGGAGCTGACTGCATTGGTTGTGTTCACTCAACTGTCGGTCATTACTAATGGCAGGAGGGCTTATTACACATTTTGTTCACCCATGAGTCAAGCTAAATCCAATGCCACTTTTAACCTCAGGAAAGGAGTTGAAGCAACCTCACACCCTCTAAGTTATACTATATACAAACTCTTGGAAGGCTCTTGATGACATTTTTCTTCCCTGTCTCATGTCCTTGGACACACCATCAGAAGCATTCAAGATCATGATTTTTTTTAAATATAAAAAATAGACATATGTCATGCATTTTATATCTCCATATAAATATTTGCATATATGTATTTACAAAACAAAAAATCGGAGAGAACTCAAATAGAAAGACTACAGCCAATTTGGTCCACTGTAGCCATTCAATTTCCTGAAATCAAAGTATCATCATATAAATGAATTCTGCTTTTTAAGCAGGATGAGAAGTAACAAAAATACCAAGTATTTGATAATATATGTGATTAAATTTGTGTCTGGATTCTCAGTCGTGAAATATTTCCAGGAGATATCTCTATGTGTCTAAAAATGGCTGTTGAAGTGCAATTTTTACATTTCAGTAAAAATTGCCTAAAGGTGCTGTGCAAATTCCAAGTCTGACTACGTCATGGTTTAACCCCAGACAACAACAAAGGCCCAGGCAGCCTTTTGCTCAATCCCCCACCTGGAGGATCCTGGAGGGACAATGGGAAGGGTAAAAGCGAGAAAACACATCAGTTGACATAAAGACAGTTTAATAGGCAAAACAAAAGCCACGGACACAAGCAAAGCAAACCAAGGCATTGATTCACTGCTTCCCATGGGCAGGCAGGTGCTCAGCCATCTCCAGGAGAGCAGGGCCCCATCACACCTAATGCTGACTTGGGGAGACAAACACCACCACCCCAAATGTCCCCCCACTTCCTCTTTTTTCCCTCACTTTATACACTGATATATAATGACATCGTATGGTCTGGAATATCCCTTTGGTCAGTTGGGGTCACCTGTCCTGGCTGTGTCTCCTCCCACCCTCCCAGGCACCCCCAACTCCCTCACCAGCATGGCCGGTCCGAAAAGCAGAAAAGGCCTTGGCTCAGTGTAAGCCCTGCTCAGCAGTAACAAAAACATCTCTGTATTATCAACCCTGTGTTCAGCACAAATCCAAAACACAGCCCCAGTGCAGCCACTGGGAAGGAAATCAACTCTACCCCAGCCAAAACCAGCACAAGACCACTATTAACTTGTTCATTTACTTAATAAGACACTCATATACTCGGACGATGTGATGTACAACAGATATACAGTAGTGCTCCAGCTGCAGCCTTGACAAAACTTCCTTTCTTATGGAGTACTCTCTTTTTCGCTTTTTCGTTCCCTTCCTTAAAAATCTGGGTGCCCATTGCTTACATTGCCCTATTTAGGAACGGCATTCTCCACTTCAGTACTTCTGCTGAAACCAGATGCCACTTCCCCTCCCTCCCCCAGCTGGGGGCACAAAAGGCAAAGAACCCAAGTTGCGATAAGAACAATTTACTGGAAATATCAATGAGATAAGAGAAGGAACAGTAACAGCAACAATACTACTACTAATAAAAGGTGTACAAAAGAGAGCATGATTCACATGCAAATAATAATAAAAAAAAAAATGCTCCGAGCCCACAACCTGACCGCAGCCACGTGGCCCACTGCTCCCTCCGCATCAGGACCGGCACCACGCTACCCCACCTCTCGCCAGCCTGACTGCTCTGTCAGCCACACTTCCTCAACTGGAAAAAAAAAAAACATTCCACCTGGAAGAAAGTCCCTGTCTCTTCCCCTTCCCCTTTTCCCCTTTCCTCTTTCCCCCTTCTCCCTTCCCCCTTCCCCCTTCCTCTTTCCCCTTTCTCCTTTCCCCCTTCCCCTTTCCCCCTTCTCCCTTCCCCTCCCCCCGCCAACAGCAATGATGTGAGGTCCTATAAAAACCTCCAGGTGCTGACCATGCCCCTTCCTGGCTACTGCAAAAGTGAACCCTGTCCTGGATGGAACCAGGACACCCGTCTGCTTCTATCTAAATTTTTTTGAGTAGACAAAGCCTTTATTAACTCTGTTTCTTAATTGTTATCAGTTTCAGAACATGTTGTCTTTTCTGGCTATCGTAACTCATTTATGTGCCTGAGAAATTAAAAATACATTCTGCCAAGACATAAATATTCTTCTTTACTTATAGAGAAATTGATACATTTAATATTACACAGACGTTTTAAGTGACACTTTAATCTAATTAAATAAGCACTGCTCCTATTTTATTATTTGAGACTGACAAGAATTGTCTTAACTACCCCTTGCAGAGATGAGTCATGAAATTTGTTGCCATATTATTATTTCCATAGGCTTGCATTTATTTATTAATGGTAGATCTAAATAAGCCCAGTAGGATAGGGATTGGGGAAAGACGAATGAGAGGGAGTGGGCAAAATGACACCTTGTTTCTTAAAATTTTCTATGTACTCTTATTTTTTCCCTTAGATATTACTTTAAAAAAATTAATCTTTTCTTTCAGTAGTACAATGAAATTAAGTGTTTTCACTTCATGAACTAGACATATAGATTGAATATTTGATTCAAATAAAATCCATAATATTTTGTTAATGATTTAGTAATGAATGTGATTGTGAGCAGAGATGAATGGAGAATGAGTTGCAGTGGTTCTGCTGAAAACCCACCCTGTAAGGCAGTATAGCATTAAGGTAGCATTTCTTCTTACTCCCTTTTATTTTAGGTGATAGTCCAAAAAGCTAATAGTTTACCCATATATCAACACTGTTTTATGGATTCTTCCTCTCCCATTTTCTGCAGCCTGTTCGATGTCTTTTCCCAATAACACACATAGCTGCCTTGCTACTGAGAAACACTCAGCTGACAGGAGAAAGCCCACCCTGACAGATGCCATTTCTTCATGGCCTCTTTCTGCACGAAATAATGGTTTCTCTGTAATTGCTCTGCAGTTTTACAGAGGGGCTTGCTCGGAGCTGAAGACCACAGCAAAAAATTATCCCTCTGCATTCATACAGTTTTCAGCCTTTTCTATAATTCAGCTCCTGGATGCTGTTAGAGCCTAGGTATGGAGTTAGATGTCTCCCTTGGCCCACCCAGGATGGCAGCTTTGCTTTTGTGGCCTTAGTGCTTTGGTGCAGAATAGGAGCTTGAGCAAATGCAAGTTGCAGACAGCCCTGCATAAAAAATCCTCTCTTTTGCTCAAAATGAGAGTATAAACCCAAAAGACAAGTTAGCCCTGACTGCAGAATCTCTTCATGAGGCAAATTCCCAAAAACAAGTATGAAAATTAATCAGGGTTCTGAAGGCACCTAATATCACTGCAGTCATTGAGAATGATTTTTATTGTCCCTAATGAGCATTTTATAGATACTCATATTTGAGCAGTGCCTGAATCTTTCAAAATAAGAACCAGAGTTTTCCCTGGAGAAGAAGCATATTGCTGAATGCAATCTGTCAGCACGTTGGGGCTGCTCAGACTCCTACACTGTAGTAACAGATGATCAAGTCCTCTTCCATGTTTCATGAATTGAAGGTGTAAATCAGTTTAGCCGTTAAATAAGTCAACATTCCTCTTATCTACCAGTTACTTTGATTTTATAGATAAAGGTATAACTTCTATTGCGAGTAATTAAAAAGGAATAATTTATTTCACAATGTAGTTTCTATCACAGTCTGCTTCAAGCCTAAAATGAGGGCAACCACTAACAGTAATTTTTGCTTTTCTAATCTATTCTCTCAAGAGAGGGATGTGATTTCACTTTGATTTTTCATTTCCATAACAAGTACTGTGAAGTTTTTCACATAGTTAAATATAGCTAGTCCTGAAAAAAGTCTAGGAACCTGAACCTCTCCTTCTACTGACACGGAAATAGTAAATTGCAGATAGCCTTCTCCTTTGGCTTCTTTAATTATGAAGAATAAAAAGAAGTTCCCTTGGAGTTCCTTCAAAACAACATTCTTTTTATTTAAAAGAAAACTTTCTTTGAATGAGAAAGATTAAAAATAGAATTGAATTCACTTCATTCTAGCTACACTAGTACTAATCTCCTATCTTCATATTTTTCTCACTTTAAATGTATTTCCCCTTCTATAAACCATTTATTGGCTGATCATTATTCTTGCATTCCAGCAACATTTTAAATAATAAAAATACAGCATGCTATTTATCCATAACATTTCTGTAAATTTCTTTTGCTAGTCACTCATCAAACAGGAGTTTAAGGTAGAACTTTGTCTTCACTGGTACATCATTGCTGAATGTTCCCAGGTGATTATAGGCAAGAATCATACAGACATATATTTTAAGATACTCAAATGTGAGCATATGTTTCATTTCTGCCCAGCAATAATTCTTGCTGCCTTTAAAGAAGTTTAACAGAAAGGTAGAAAATATTATATACCTGTAAGATGAAACAGCATTGTATTTCTGTAAGGTAGTACTATTTAAAGCACCTGGTTTTCTACCTTTGTTTATTGAATCTTCTACTTTTGATTCGGGGCAGACACTGCAGACCAGGATGCAGCTCCTGCTGCTCTTTGCTGTGGAATTAAGCTACTGAGCCTTGTGCTACTCTCTGGATGGCCTAATCATCAATTTACCCATTCAGTTGTAAATCAGCATTTTTCCCTCTTTAAAAATGTCCAGACAAGCACATTGACACCTGATTTACCACATTATGATTCGAATTGAAGAGGTGTGTGGGGAAGCTAGTTCATCCCATAAGCATTACGCCAGTTGTCAGGACACTGGAAGGCTATGTGAGCACCCGCTGAGCCAAGCCAGCTTGGAGGGAGGATCAGCAGCTTCCAGCAGTGTACAGGGCTGCGTGTGGGCAGCTTCCACACAATCTATTAGATACCCAGGGAGAGGAAGAGTTCAGTTCTTAAACTAGCAGCTTTTCCTTCCGTATATGTTTAATCTCTGCCACGCAAACTCAATTCCTTAAGTATAGCATGTGACAGGGGGTTTATCCTTATACTTCACACAAGAAAGGCTTATGACTCTAGTTCTTTGCCAAAATAATAAAAAATAAAAGGACACCCAGGAGACCCCAGGTACGTGACCGTATCCTTTTGAGCAAAACCAGCCTTCTGCATTTTTAAAGCCTCAAGGTGAAAACACAACCATTTTACCTTGAAAGCGTAAATGTGGAAAGGCTACAACTTTCTCAGATCTCATGGTGTGGATTCCTCTTGATAAATGTTCATCTGGAAGGATATTCCTGGATTTGGAAAGTCTTTATAGTGTGGAGAGCTAGTCTTTCTAAATGTTAGGTTACTTTCATTTTGTGAGGGAACTGTTTTTAAAAAAAAAAAAGTATTAAATCTTGTATCAATTCATTAATACTTGCTTTTCCTCCTGATATAAAATTTGGAATAAAATATTACTGAGGAATAGTCCCTCTTAATGCAAACAAATCTGCCAGCATTATCATGTGCCTTCAGCTCTTTCTCAGAAGAATCTTAAGATTCTTCCTTGTTCCTTGTAGAATGGATTTTCCGAAAGAGAAACACCTGTGTCACCCACCTAAAAATTATACACAATTTTTCACTTGACTGGGCTTGCACCTTCTGCTGCTCACTAATTGATACTTAGGAAAATACTATTCTGCTTTCTGCCTGCCTTTCATGAACAGGCAGTTGGAGTTTAAAATAAATCTTAAGTTCCAGGAGTGGATGATTGCTTTCTCATTTTTCATTCTATATATGCTGGTGGTCAGTCAATTTATTCTGTCCTTTATCCTTTCTGTTTTAGATGTCTTTCCACTTATTTTCCTCCCACTTCCTAGTGTGAATTTCCACTTGCTGGCTGGAATTCAGAAACAATGAACTGAGTAAAGACCTCCAGAAAAAGATTTTTGCCTAAGTGCATGATTGCAGATGCTGCAGCTATGCCCAGACAAAACCCTGCCCATGTTGCTCAGTCCCTCCCCGTTGGACGGGAGTGATTAGACATGTTGGTGGCAGCATGCACTCTGCCCCTGATGCCCCACAACCTCCCTGGAGGGATCCAGCCACTCCTGAGAAAATGCAAGGTTCAGGAGTGGGGCCAGGGAGCAACAGCTTGTCTTCTCTTGTTCCAAATGGTAATTCCACTGCAAATGGAATGCGATGACAAAGGTTCCCTCTATGCTGTGGTTTCCTGTTTCAGTTAAAATTGCCAGTCAGGTGTCAGTCAAGGGAGGGTGTGTGGAGAATGGACAAAGATGATCTAGAGAGTCTGTACTGGTGCTGATGCACGGAAACGTGTCTGGAGATAAACATTTATTGGTCGGTGTTAATATGATGCCCTATCCATATGGTGCCACAAACATGCACAAATCTTCTATTGTCCTTTGGAATGAGACACAGAACCTCTTAGATCTGTGGTTTAACCTTTATCAGTTACTCTAAGAGTAGCTGTTGCTTTCTCCCAAGATTACCTTTGATAAAACCAGTGGGATGACCTCTTTCAAGTGAAAAAACTGAAATTCAAATGTTTTCAGAAGGGGGTGATAGAGCTCCTTGAGGGATGTGGTGAATGTTGATGTCTGGAATGTGGGTGAGAGGAAATGAGAGGGTAGAAAAGAGGTCCAGCACAGTATAGACTACATACTGAATGGAATGCAGATCCTTGAGGAAGGGAAAATTCAGAACAGAGCAGAATGCAATTGAATAATGCACCTGATATTTCATCCTGATTCCTTGGACTAAAAGTAAACAGACTTGAAATCTCTTTTAACCTGCAAAGGTTCACTTCTATATAAGTGACTAAGAAAAAAATAAACCAGATTAAAAGCACTTTAAATGTACTATGACTGTAGATGGAAATTAAAACTTCCTCTGCAAAGGGCAGCACAGCAGCAGTTTACAAATGCAGAACTGGAAAAACGTGCATCACAAACCCCATAGCCAAAGTAGCTGAGAGCCTGCTTTGGGGAAAAGTGCTCACGTTGTTCCATATTTCTTCTTTCCAAGCACCTAATTCATGATGTTATCCAAACAAAGTAGCCTGTACAAAGAAAGTGCAATAAATGCAGTAATGAGTGTTCCCTATCCCAGGAAGGCAAGAATAAGGCTTCTTCTCCACCCCATCTCTGTTGATATTTGCATACACAGGCTTGAGTGCCTGGGCTATCAGCAGTAAAACAAAATAAAAGCAAGTACTCTCTTTGAGAATGTGAGGAATCAAAATACATGTAGTATCCGAGATGAATTTCAACAACAGGCTTAGATTCACAGATGTTCTTGTTTGAGGTGGATTATTTTGGCTCAGAAAAATAGGCTTGTGCTTAGAACTACCTTTCTTTCACATTACAAAGTCCGCTGTTTGAGGGGCATGAGGAAAGAAGAGACGTTAGATGCTATTTACATAGTGAAAAAATAGAACAGACATGACATAAGAAGGAACGTGTACCACACTGAGCTCTCAAAATGTATTCTTTGAAATTGCGGCTCTGTGTGGTTATATCATCTTGGCAGCTGAAGTACTACTCTGTGCAATTATCCATATTAGGGAAACTGTAAAAAAAAGAAATGGCTTTATTTATAGCTTCATTTTAATACACTGATGGTGGACAGCCACAGCCCAACTGGCCGCTGGGTATCAAGGATTACTTCAGACATTCGGATCACGCGAAATTCCTAAAATCTTCATCAGCTTTCAGCTAGTGGGAGTTGCTGTGCTGAAAACCAAACATGATTTTCAGTTCTCTGGCCAACCTTTCACGGGAATAAGACTGTGTTTATAAAAATCGTCTGTGCAGTGTTTTTATCATGTTATGATCCCACAGACCAGAGTGTGGATATGAGGGGAATGGGTTGTTGTTAGTATTAGTAACAGTAAAATGTTCTTCAAGGAAATAATTTCATTTGAACACTGTATTTAAAATTGAAATATATATGTAAACTCTTCTGCCTTGAAATATACTGTATCTATTTCATACCCCCTAGTTCTGTCAAGTAACAGGAAAAAAGAAGAATGAAAGTCAGTCCTCTGTTGTGTATCTATACTGACGTGACTGATATACAGATTTATACATGTTTATGTTTTTTGATTACTAGGATGGATGCATCAGGAAATTGTGGTGTAAGAAGCAGGAAGTAGAAGAATGAGGATAAGCAGCCTTTACTGATGTGTTTCAGTCATTGAAACCAAAATTAACGTAGAGCATCTCTAACATAAGACTGCCTAAAGCAAGCTAGGAGGGTAACGTGTCTGCAATGTGAACTGAAGACAAATTTGTGAGGAAAATTTTAAATCATCCTTATGAGTATGGCTGCCTTTTAGGTAGTTCACTGACCTTCTTTCTGAAGAGTATCCCTGAAGCCTTGAGTTAGGGCTTAAATAACAATGATGACTGTTTATGTGTATTTTAGTGGCACACATCACCTACACAGAGAAACACAATGATCAGTCTGCTACCTACGGCAAATTAAAAAGAGAACATACTCCTCAAACACTCCCTCTTGCATGATGTCATTCCCAAGCGCTCTTCCCGTTGGGTGGTGTGAGGGGGGTGCGTGTGTACTCTGTTCAAAGTTACTTCCTGTTGATGGGGTTTTTTAGCCCTGAGGATATAGTGAGAAATAATCATCCACTCTTAGATTTGTAGAAACGCAGATCCCTCACCCTCACAGCATGGAACTGATGCAATTCACAGAATAACCATTTGTGAACTGGGAGTAGAACATTTCATTTTGATAGTGTCAGTCAGAGGACAGGAAATCTTTTGGCTGTTTTGAAAAAATCCTCCCAAAATCTGTATCTAGACAAGAGCACACAGCAAACATAAAGCAAAACTCAGGAATATACACACATACCTTAGAAGAAGACTTAAGCTTGGATTTTACACAAACTTAATTAAAATTCCCTGTTTCTTAAGGGAGATTAAAAACCTACTATAAACATGTTGGATGAAGAAGAGAAGATATCCTCACACCAATCCACCAGTCAGTTCCAAATGGTTCACTGGTGTTTGAACTGAACACTGGTATTTCCTCAAAGGGAATTTACCTTGATTGTGTTTCTCTGTGTTCATTGTTTAGGAACCTTTCACAGCCAAAATGTCTGGCAGGAGTCTGCTTCACTATCTCACGTCACAAGCCTGGCTTGGGCCAGAGATTCTTAAAGATAAAACTTGCCTTAGTTTCACTCCTCTCCCAACCCCATGACAAATAATAATTAATATTAACTTGATAGCAAATTTAAAAACCTTATAGCCAGCTTCTTTTATATAAAGTAAGTGCAAGGAACCTGCTGTTCTCTGAGGTGGTGGGCACAATTTGCATGGCTGCAAATTCCCCCTCCAAGACCCTTGTTGTAAAGGACTGGAAGCTTGTTTTGTCCCCCTATTGCTCTATGTTCCATAAAGCTTCAACAAAAGCAAGTGCTGACATTCTCTGTCACAGCCGCCTTCTCAATAATTTGAAGAAGTATTTTCTATTTCTCCAGAGAAAACGCTTCAGTCTCAAAAGCTGTTTATTTTGCCTTTTGCTTCCTTCAGAAGGAAATAAAAATCTGTGAGATAAAATGAGTTGCAAATGTAATTGCAATAAATACATCAAAATAAATAAATAGCATCTATTTTCCATTTATGCTTTAAAGGAAACAACTTTACCAGGGCTCCATGACCTAGTAAAAAGAATATAAAAAAACCAAAGCCCCCAGCAGTCTATTAAAAAAAAAAAAAGGCATTTGGTAGCATCTGAAAAAAAGAACAGTTTATTCAGCTTAGTCTAAACCCACAAAAAACCCTGTTGCCTGTTTTGTTGCTCCTAGGGCATTTTAATACCCCTAATTACAGTGAAGCCCATGAGAGCCCATTTCCTTTATACTTCTGTTAAGGAAAAGGAGGGCACTGGGGGCACAATTTTAGAAGCACATGGTTAGGCAGCACTGTTGGCAGATATCAGAAGGACAGAATAGTTTCTGAGAGGCCATAAACCCACCAAAATGACAGGGAGATTTTCCATCAGCAAGCTGTAAGAGTATGAAGGCTGTACTGACCAGCAACAGTCCAGACGCTCTGGGATACCATTCTATTGGGAGGGAAAATGTGAATTAAAAACCTGCCACATGCAAAAAGACAACCTAAAGTGATCATTCAGGAGAGAAGTTTCAAAGTAGTCCTCACAAAGGTGACACTGAAAAGTTTCAGTGTGTAAAAGCTTCCCTCTCACTGCTTGAAATGTTGGTGGTTTCCATAGCATGATTATTTCTGTAATTGCTTTGTGTACCTAGTACTAATTTACCCTCATAGCATATTGACCTTGTACCACTTTAAACTTTGCACAGCTATTAACAGATTATGCCACTACTTTGTAAATCGGTTTTCTGCTAGATTTTTCCCTTCTAAGAAGGCTTTTGTTTTTCAATATTTGCCCCTCAAGGTATTTCTCTTTATTCATCCCCCTGTCCAAATATACTAAGGACCTGTCAGGCTGGCTTTTGTTTTTACTGCCTAAAAACAGGTATTAGAAGGATAGAAAATCCAACCCAACAGCAACATTCATGACCAATTTTCATTCAAAGCAGAATGTATTTTCCAATTGCTGAACATCAGTTTGAAGGCTGCAGAAGTATGTTAAAATCTGAACACTCTAGAGACAAATGTCAGTACTGGAACTTGTCTCCTTAGCAAAAGTAAACGTGCACTTTTAAAATCTTCTTCAAAGTTTTGACTTTTCACTTCTTCTTATTTTCTTATGCTGCTTTTTCCTTCCTTAAAAAAAAGATACCAGAATTAAATGCAAACCCTTCTTGCCTCAAATCCTTACTGCTCATCCTATCTCCCACTTCTACTCTAACACAACTATCTGTAGGTCCTAGCAAAGGTGAAGAAAGCCTTTTTTGAGACCAATTGTAAGATTTTAACCTGGATCAGTTCTTCACTTTTTTTTTTTCTGTTTTTGATAGATCCATAATCAGAAATTATGGAGCTGAAGAGGAAATGTGGGAGTTTAAAAACATAGCCAGTGAAGAAAGACTGCTTCCTGTCCCCATCATCCTACTAAAAGAAATGTTAATTAAACCACAGATTCCACATTTTTTTTCAATTAAACCAATAAATTTAAAAACTGATATTAAATAATAATATGTGTTTGATTGACATGACATTTTGGACTAGAGAGAATAAAAATCAGAAGAGCAGTATAATAATCTCAGCATAAGTTGATTTATGGTCAGCATATACTCTTTTGTTGACTTTGCATTGATCAACTTGTTTGCTATTTACTACCCTACTGGCTCAAAAGGAAGTAAAAGTCAAAGGTTATAAAACTGTGGCATCGAGATACATTTTAAGAAACAATATTTTCCTGATATCTCCAAAGAATGAAGAAACACTGAGATGTTTGTGAAAGAACTGTTTCATGTTGCAATAGTAGAATGTTAGAAACAGGATATAGTGTGGATTATTTAACAGTTGCCAAATAAGATGATTAAAAATATATTCAGCTGAAGACAGTTCTAGTTCAAGTTTCCAAATGTGTTTTTCCTTGCTTTTAGCTTCTCACATATGACATGTCTTTGGGCCAACAAGAGGGGATTTCAGTGAAAATGAGAGTTCGTCTTAAATGGTGTGAAATATGAGATGGAGATATCTTGTATCAGCAGGTAATGCTCACTGTAAAAATATGAGCTATAAAATTTCATCTTGAATTACTTTATACTGCTAATGTTTTAGCCAATTTATTACAGCTGCACAGTTCTGGCACAGAACACCTTGCTACTCAGAGGCATTAACTCCTCACTGCCTGCGTCGTACACCCAGCAGTGATCGGGATCAGACAGCCCTACACAGGACATGGGGCTAAAAACAGTGCAGAGCTCTATTTGCTCTCATCAAAGGCAACACTTCTACTAAGTCCTACTTAATCGAGCTGGAGAAGAAACTCTGTGGCTGGTGTCATGGATTATTCACTCTCTGTATGTAACAATATAATTAATTGGTCTATAATCCATAATTGGAAAAGACAGGGACTAGTACAAGAAATCTCAAACACCAAAGGACCTCACCAGAGAACAGGTGATGACAGGTTGTCCTGAACCAACAGTTGTAGTGGAATGAGATCAATAGTTGAGTTCTCCAAATTTTCTTTGAGGATCAATCTTATTCAATAATTTTACAGCTACCCTTGGCATACAAAAATGTTGGCATACTAATTACATTTCTTCATAATCCAATGTTGAACTGAATCAATAACAGCAAGATGCATATATATATCATGGGTGGGAAAAGGGATGGCACTGAGGATGTGCCACAGGTATAAAATGAAATTACACATTACAGGCTACTATCAATAATTATTTTCTATTCTCTTTTCCAATGCCACATAAAAATGCAACACAGGGACACAGGGCAAAATTCAGCCACCCTGTATACCACTAATTTTTAGGTACTGTGTAACATGATCAAGCAGAAGACAAACGTAATCCAAGTATCTATCACACAAGGTATTTCCAGCAGAAATTGACAAATGGTAGTGCAGCTATTTAAGTCACTGGTGAAATCTCAAGTTTTTAAAATTTTACTCCATTTAACAATTACCAGAAAAAACAAACAAACAAACAAACAAACAAAAGGTTGTATTTAATACATAAGGAAGGGCTCCTGAGGTGATCAAAGGAATACATCAAAAGTGTGTCTAAAAACAGGTACCTTTCTGGCCTTGACTTTTCAATCTAGCAAAATGCCAGAGGGGGGAAAATTGACCTACAAATATCCCAAGAGAAAAACAAGAGAAAGTAGAGGCATATTATTTGTACTAAAGGAAAATAACAGGGTTTAAGCAGTTAAGCACAAATAGACTGTGATCAATTTTAACATGGAAGATATTTTTCAGTATTTAGGAATTGGAACAATGATAGTTCAGTGGCTGCACCTGCCAAACTCCCAGTTCTGTGTATGATAAATGGGGAGGATCTGACCGATGCTTTGTACCTTTCCATAGAATGAGAATCTGGAATTACTTGAAGAGATTATTTCTTGGTGTGTTTTTTGCCCTTTTTTATTTTTTTTTAATAATAGGATATGGTAAAAGTCTTAAAAGAGTTAATTAAACCTCCACACAAAGGCTGTTATTCACAGTGGCAAATGTTATAATGAGGCAATGGTAGCAATGATACCGTCCAGTATCAACAGATCTTCTCAATCATGCGGTGGTGACGTATCACACAGAAGACTGAGGATGTACTCTGGTACTTTTTTCTAATGCCTCAAAAACTTTATTTTACTAATACATTATTTTAGCTGAAGCACCTTCTGATGTTACTGCTTGCAATTAGCTCCTGCTTCTATGAAACAAACCCCCTCATTTTATGATAACACATTTCATATCTCTTAGAAGTTCTTCTGTTCTTATTCCCATTTCTACCCTCCTCATACTAAGTGTGAGCAGTAAAAATACTTTGAAGAGTTTGCTCACTACTATCATTCCATTCATTCCAAATATAGTCCCACCCAACCAGAAAGGCTGCATTTTGCACCGCTCTCAGTAAGCAACGATGGAATAATAAACGGAGCCCATCCATTTGCACTGGTTTCAGTTCATGATTTCAGAGGTAGATCAGAATGTCAGAAATACAGATAAGCATTCTGCTCCTTGGTTTGGATCTACAAGTTCTGAAGAAGTGGTTTTGATTCACAGATCAGCTCTCTAATAAAAAACTTGCTACAGCTCAAATGAATAGAAAAGTAGCAATCATTAGTTAGGAGAGAGAAGAGATAAATACAAATAGGGAAGGAATTACACCAGAAAATGCATTTTAGTATCTTAGAACACTTAGCAGATTATTACAGTCATTCCAAGGAGACCTTAGTTTTTCATCTTTATGTCCCTCTAGAGAGTCACAGATTGTCTGCAGCTTTCCAGTGGCCCTACCTATTGTCTAATAATGACCAGGCCACTGAAATATTAAAAATCCCAGCCTGAATCTCTCAACAGCCTTTGTAACTCATCTCTATGAGCCACAGTATCCTTGATCCTGTGCCTATTATTCTGCCCTTTCATTACAGTATTACTAGTCATTGAAGCTTTTTTTAATGAACTAAAGAATTCAGTCTGCAGGACCACTGCACTGTGGTTCATAATTGAGATGCTCTCCCATACTTTACATTTTGATCATGCTCAGCTACACAAGGGCAATAGTCAAGTTAGCTTAATAATAGCCAGAAGAAATGCCTCTAATCCAATTGGTCACAAGGCACATATCACCAAAAACAATTTCTTTATAATTAAAAGGTGCTTGCAGGCACAGTGAAAGCTTGGAAGTTGCCCAGGGATTTTGGGGGAAGTGTGTGGATTTTTTTCCCATAGACAGCAACCACACTGAAGCAATTTCTGAAACACACTGATAAGCTTTGCCTTTGAATTTACATTAAAGAGCTCAATAGTTGCTACCTGTGAGAACAGTTCATGCTTCTAAACTGACTTGTGTCCTGTAGAGATTAAGGACACAAGGCCTCCAGGAGATTAGCACATCACTTGGTTTAAGTGACATCCAATCCATTTTATTGACATGACCTCTATCCTGCAAAACAAGCACTTTTTAAGTGAAACATCATGAAAATTTGTGTGGCTTTATGGGCCAGTGTATAATGACTTTTCATAGGCAATTATTGGCCACTATTGGCAGGTTGGTAAACGAAACCAGCAGCACTGGCTATTAGATGCCTTGTCAGTACATGCCACCGCATACTAATGCAGCGGAGCATGCCCAGAGGAAACCTGCATTGTCTTTTGATTTTACTGGAGCCTTGTGATGGACTAAGGACTTTAAAGCCCATTCATTGCATCAAGCAGATTATTACACCGAGTTGTTACAACGTTGATTTCAGAGCAGTGTTGAATCACAAGGTCACTCCAGTCTTCAATCACATTTCGTAATTATTTCTTTTCAGTGATGCAAACTTGAGCCTTTACTGTAAGAAAGAAAATTAGCATGTAGGTGAAGAGCTCTTTCACCTTCTTTTTTAATGTCATTCTAGTCACGGGGTGCAGTTTGGATGCGCCACTTGCTGCTGAGTAGGTGCATAGTAGGAATGAGAATAATTATTGAATTGAAACCGTGCACCAGCTTGGGAGATCTGATGTTTCATAAGCCTGCCTGCCAGCTACCTGGATTCCATTATGCTGGAGAAATAAGCTTTTTACTAACACTTTGGAAAATAAATTTTCCATTCTTTTCTCTTCCTTTTGATCTATAGCATAAAGAGACTGCATGTACTGAGGTTGATACAATGCATGAAACTATGCTGTGCTGATGAGAAAACAGCATTAAAGCACACACATACACACAGACAGACATTTTATCATCAGGGAGTTCTACAGCAAAGCCATGAACTACAGCTAACTAAAATGCAGTGAGATATGTTAATCCAAAATGAAAGCAACAAAAGAATGCAATACAATTTTATGCTAAATCTTTTTAGCAGAGGTATGGAATTATTAAATATGAAAACGGAATGCAGGTGGCCCTCTTCAAAATGTCTGTCTTAAATCAGGTCTTTTTTTTTCTTGTTTTTCAGCAAAATGGAACCCTTCATTTTGTATTTCTAACTCATAACCAGGCATCAAAATTAGAGGATATCCAAGTGGATTCCTCCTGGTTCTGGAAATAACCTGACAGCCATAAGAGCCAGAAGGAACTTTCATAACCACTGCATGCACTGCATCAATGCCACATCCTAGGCTGGCAGCAGCTGCTTGAGAGCAAGTCTTCAGGACGAGTGGGTAGTGAATTCACATCTGCACAAAATAAGAATCAATCCACCTACACCCTTAGAAGCAAAAGTCCTTTTTTAAGATATTGAAATAGCTGCAAATCCAGGAAAATTTGTAAAATTTTTGCATAACAATTTGAAAAGTACTTCCAAGAGTTTTTCCAAACAAAAAAGGCAACTTGCAATTCATCCTTGATGGCTGGAAAAAGGAGGAAGCAGTGCAGGAGCATGATGAACCTAATCATTCTAAGTCAATCCAAAATTCTAAAAGTGACCATGGAATATAGAATATCTTGCTTTTTTGTATTCTTTTTCTTTTTCCCATGGTTTCTGAGAAAGAACTATCCAACTCTTTTTTTAGTTTCAAAATTAAAAGGAAATGAACTAGTTCAAAGAGTGACAAGCTTGCAAAACGAGCTCTATTGAGAAAATACCTTATTTAATCAGGGATTTTAACATCCAGGTCATAGAATCCTTCTGGTTTTGGAGTGATTGTGCCAGGCTTCCTGAAGACTGATTAATGACAACCTCAGCTTTTTTAAAGGATGTGAAAGGTATGATTAGTACTGCATAGAAGGGTTTGCCAGTGCCTGTTGCACCTCCTACCCACTTGGTATTCTGGTGCTGCAGATCAAAGCAAAATGTCTTGCCAACTGGCTGACCCTACATTTGTAGTGTTTGCATTCATGTTTCTTCATTTCTTCTGTTCTTATTTGAAAGAATAGAATGTATCTCTTCAGCGACTGAACAATGAAAATCTTGCTTTATAGAGAGGTCAGAGATAAAAATTTAAGTAAATGTGAACTGACAGGAAAATATGTTCTTTTTCTTATCCCATTCCTTTTCTATTTAATTTCCTTACCACGCTGTATGCTTTGCGGTATTTATGAGTCATTGTCATAGTTATTAAAAAACAGAATCCTTGTCTTTCCTGGTCGGCTAGTATGAACATTTTTATCTTTACAACCATTGTTACAGCATTTGTCCCATACAAAAATCTCTATTGCCTGAGCACTAGCGCCTCTGACTTAGAATGAACTCATGTTTGAATAGCACATCAGAGCATCTTTCTCATGCATAACTCAAAAGATAGCATCACAGAATCATTTATGGGCTGCAGGTTTAAGAAAAATAATTGTCAGTTTTATCGTAGAATCACAGAATGTCAGGACACAATGTGTTTAAGGCAGTGATGCTTTCAAGCACAGAGCTGATGGAAGCCTCCTTGCACATTCAAAGGAAAACCTCCCTGCTGATGTTTGGCATTTTCCAAAGGAGAGAAGGAGAAAGGAAAGGGAAAAGGAAAAGAAAGAATGTGGAAAGGTAAGAAGAATGGGAAGGAGGGAGAATGGAAAACTCTAATGGGAATCTTCCAAGGAAAATATTGGGAAGATTCTCTATGAAGCATTTCAAAATAATGAGGCAAATCTCTATGTGGGCTTGTCTCTTCCAGATCTAGTACTTCCCAAGATCAGACACTTGTCTTCTGTGGGCGACTTAATCCTGCGCACATCTACAGGCTTATTGCAGCAGTTTTTCTGAGGGGCAGCTGAACAATTTTATTCCATTTTATACTACTTCAGAAAAACAAAACAAAACAAAACGTTGGGATGACCTATCTGCTGAATGTGGCAAACTCACGTAACAAACCTGAGTATCACTACTTGAGGTCACCAGGCTTCTGTGATGGCAAATTAACTGAGAGCCTTCCTTCCTGGCACAGCTACACACAAACACACCTGAGCACTCACACACACACACACACATATATATACGTATATATATCCAGTAGGGGAGTAGATATACTTGCTATCTGAATGCAGTAAAGCCATGCTCTCCTGCACCATACTGACTACACTTTTCAAAAATACACGACCTGTAAGTCTATTATTCCTTACATAAATCAAAAAGCCAACAGAAGCCAGCTGTTACTTACAGAAGAATAAGCATTAAAATGGAACTTTAATTTACACATTCATATTTAATGCTCCTAATATATCTTCAAAATTGTAAAAAAACTTCACGTAATATTTTAGATTTGCCAAAGATTTATATATATGGTAAGAAAATAATTACAATAATTTCATGTCTGTCCTTGCTATATCTCTTCTGACGTGAGTGATAGCTTAGAACACCACTTCTTATCACATATCCTAGAGTTCACAGACTATTCAGGTCAGGAGGAAATACATATCTAATGTACTTTGCAAACCACAGAAATAAACAAGCATGAAATGCAATGAAATAAGAATCACTTATAACTGTAAGAAAACTCAGAAATTCTGTACCGTCAACATGGCAAAAATATCCCAAGTTCAACTTTAAAATATGTCTCACAAATTCAATCTAGAACTGCCATATTATCCACTAACGTTGTGGAAAAGTACTCAATAAAACGGCGAATATCATATTTTTGAGAAGGTGTGCAATATTTTTCTTCCTAAAAATCTGTTCATCCTGTTGTGAAATTGCAAGGAAAGATAGGGGATATTGATTTAAAGCTCTTGGTGGCACGTATTTTCTTGTGGTATGTACATGAACCTTTATAGTATTCTCCATGTATTTTCAGAATTAGTTTCCAGGGATTTCTGATGGCCTGGGACAAGCTTAACAAGTCCACCTTTCAAGCACTCATATGGACTGAAATTAAAATACATACATACACACAAATACATGCATAGATACACAAACGCAAATAAATAAATAACAACAAAAGTTGCAAACCGTAGCTTTCTATTGGCTCCCAAATAAAGAGATTTGATAGAAGAAATATTACCTTAATCTCTCCATTTATCACATGTACTCCAAATGCACACACTACACTGCCTCTATAAATAAGAAGCTTAAGAGCAAGGAATGTTAGAAAGCAATAATAAACTTTCAAAGCTAACGCTGGGACAATTTACATGACAATTTAAAATTTGCCTCCAAAGTTATTATGTCATAGCGCAATTTTCAAAAATAAGGATTTCAGTAAAATTTTATTGAACCCTCAGTGTTAAGATGGAAGCAATAATGGCTATGGAAGTCTCAGAAAATCTTGCCTTTGCAAAGCATTAACAGAGGGACAGAAACCTGCCTGTGATGGTACGTTCTCTCGTACTGTAATTATGAGAAGCTTTGTTCCTGCAGCCCATCTCTCTCTTCCAAAGACCAAATGTGCATTTTGCATTGCGTGAGAATTACACAGTGGCAATTGTTATTTATGAAACTGCTACACAGATGTATTTGGCAACTATCTATTTAATCAATACCATAAATATAAATGTTGTTCTGAAATAACCTCTTTAGGAATGAAGTTCTTCTACAAGACTACATCAGATAAAAGAAATCATAGCTATAGAGCGTTAGCTTCACTGTAAATTAATCTTCTTCTAATCCATTGCCAGATAAACCTCAGAAGAGCTTATGAATTAATTGCAGAGCATTTTGATTCTCTTCCTCCCCAACCTATTCTAAAATAGCAAATCATCTTTCCATGTGACAACAATGAAACTGTTCTATTAAGGGTACAGTTCCTACATACCAAAATCCTCCTTGATTCGTGCAAGGAATACAGAACATGAGTGATGGTGTTGAATAGGGTGATATAATCTTTTTGGGAACTGATATCTCTGTGAGCCAGTTTCACCTTTTTTGAAATGCATGTCTGTGGGAGTCACTGCACTAAGTCACTATTTCATCCAGGGACAGCTTTCCCACGTGTCTGGGCTGAGACTGCTGGAAGGAAGCTAACGAGGTGAAGGGAAGAATGCAGAAAAACAGAGCAAGGTCAAAAGTTTTCTACAAATATATAGGAGATAGATCTGGTTTCCAGGATCAGTTCTCACAGCTATGATCCACAAGCATGCTTAATTTAACACCTTATTGATATGAAAAACAATAATTTATCCTGGGAATAAAAGGGGGCTGATGAATATACATTCCTGGAGTTATGTGGCATACCTTGAAAATTACTCTGCTCAGACTGAATCTGTCTGTTACAATTGTTGTGCTCACACATTGAAGTTAATAAAGGCTCTTACCTTCATCAAACTCATGCTTGGAAAATGCCTGGATATTTCCTTAAAATTCCATTGTAGGAAGGGGGAAAACAAGGATTGGACAGTAAGTAAGGTCAGCACAGGCACAGTTATTCAAAACTATTGAGATTTTTCCTCTTTATTAATTTGTAATTTTTCAATGGCATGAACAGCGCAGGTTGCAAGCAAAAAAACCAGGAGCAATGAACACTTTTGCTTGAGATCTCTTTTTCACCAATTATATACCAATAACTTAGTGATATCTGCAGTCAAATGACAAACATCCTCATCCAACACAAGGTTACATATCAGATTTCTTATCAGAAATGAAACCTATAGATCCAGTAACCAAAATTCCTTAAAAACTGAGCAAGAAGGAAACAAATGAGATAAGGTACTGCCACAGAATTGAAAACACTGCATATGCAAAAAATAAGCAAAATAAACCAAAAGCTAGTAACTGGTCTGTATAATTTTATTCTTTTTTAATGTCATTGTTTAGGACTCAAAATAGTTTAAGTCTCCTTTCTGAGCAAACTACTCCCCAGGGACCGGGAGTTCCAGAAGTAAGAATATTCTTGCAATATTTGCAGTGTATTAAAAATAGCGGGAATCTAATATGCAGCTTAATACAGCCCCAGGGCTACACTTACCAGACCAAACCACCCTCTTTATGGGGTAACACCAAGACAGTTTGGCATCCCAGCAGCAGGCAGCACATGGAATGTGGTAAGGGTGTTGCCACAAGACAGGTTATTTGAAGGAAGACTCCTATACTTCAGTTATCTGTAGCTGAGGAATTCAGTAAGACAAATATTATATTAACACTGCAGCTATATCAAGGTGATAGAGAAAAGTTCCAAGAAGGACATTGAGTGAGAAGGCTAAAATTGCAACTTTTATTTCTAGTCCTTTCAGCAAAAAAGTTCTACAGAAATTATTGATTTTACTGAGTTCTGCAGAACTTTCTCATGCAATTTGTCAAGAAATAAAAAGATGAGAATTTTGCTTCATTGGGATTTTCAGACAATATTCAATGTGATTCAAAAGAGCATTTGTACCCATTTGAACTCAATTCAATATCCAAGTGATATGGGAGAACTTGTTACTAATGGAGTGAGAAAACGGATGTATTAGAAAACAGAGAGAAAGGAAATTAAATAGCAGAAGAAAGTGCTGGTTTAGATATTCTGAAGTAACTTGAATCATCTGTGGTGAGACGTTTCTGATAAGCTGGAGTGAATTAAATAAGCTATCTCACTTTTATTTCTTGATGTCAGTCAACCTTCAGACTACACCCCAAACTGCAAGAAAATCTCCATAAAGGAGATTTCTGTTGCAAATTATAATAGACATGAACCCAAGATAGAACTGAAACCCAAGAATTTCATAGGCACCTATAATGATTCTAGAAGATCCTCTAAAGTAATATTTTTATATTATTTTGAGTATTTATATATTGTATTCTGTGAATATATTAAAAAGCATCAGTTTCTAGTAAATTCTTCAGAACACTGTCATAAGTTTTATTGGAAAAACCTGGAGTACCAGCCAAAGCAAAATTATTCATAAAACTACAAGCTCATTTTTACTGTAGAATTTTATAAAGGAAGTCTATTTTTACTGGAATTTTGCCCAACTCATAAAATATTAGATTCATAAAATAAAGCAAATCAAAATCCAACTCCTTTTAGGTTCCCAAATACTGTGAAGTGAGTTCAGGGTCTTACGCTGCTAAAGAAAACATTACTTAGATTATTGGTATCATGACTTGGCATATTTACAAACAAATTGTCTGAGCACTTTTTAAGGGAGATGCAAAGCGACGAGAGGTTGATGAAAATGACTGAAAGCTGAGAAGGAAAAATCAAGATGCAATGATGGCTCACAAAACCAGGTCCACTTCCTGATTACAGGTGAGATCTGCAAAACTGGGTCAATTTTCAGAGACAGATCTGAACCCCCGTGGTGGTAATGCTGGAAGTTGTAGGAGGTAATCACACATGCTACAAAGGTGGATGTTGGGAAGTTGTGAGGGAAATAGCAATGAGATTCAGGATGTGAAAAATGCTGGAATGATTAAAGCTTCAGACCGGATCCTACTCGTTTCCACTTCCATAAGATTACATGGTGTCAAAATGTAAAGGCAAACAGGAAATCAAACATTTCAATATTCAGAGCATTCATCAAACACCATATCTCTTACAGGTAATCAGGGGGATGCTCGTGAAGCCAATAAGCTCCTGTCAGTTCTCTGTCTTCCCCCTGCATTGCTATTTGCTCTTACACAGGGAGAGAGAGAAAATTTACTCCCTAAAAAAACTCATGCCAGTAAACTCAGCTCACATGAAGTATCACAGGCTCTTCCAGTTTTGATGGTTTTGGTGGAAGTTAATGTGTGATTGAAGATGAATCTTATTAGGTACACTTTTGATTTGGAGTTTTAGGAAAAGGGATATAAAAAGAAATTAATATAGATACTGCAGCCTTGTATATATATGCAAAACTGAGACCTACTCCTCAGGTATTTCTAAAATCTTAAGCTCAAATTCCCTCTCTTTTTGAGGCAGCAAGAAACAGACTGCAGGCTACTCTCAGCATATGGAAGTACAATCAGGAGAGAAACTGCTTTTTTACATATTCCTCTTCGAATTGTTTCAGAGTTTTGCAACTGATTGAAAATTTTGCTGAGGTCCAAGTTCCCAGTACAAGATCTCAAGAGAAAAACAGCTTACACTTGCGCTCTCAACATTTGCTTCTTCTAAATCCTAGCATGAAGGTTTGTCTTCTTCAATGTGAAGCCCATGAAGAAAAGAAAAAGATGAGGTTGGATTATATCACCTGAAAATTCATTTATTCAAGAGGAATCCTCAGCTCAATCTTCAGGGCAATTTTTTTTCTGATTCATAAACTTTTCAGAATGATCAGAAAGGAGGCTTTTGTGTGAGAATTTTCACAAAGGCAGAAACCGAGGTGACAAAGAAGTGCTGGGAAAAGTGTAAGTGAAGTTCAGCGCTGAATAAAGGAAAACCAGTTGCTAATTTAACTATAAAATTGAACATTAATATAATTCCAGGCTGATTATATAAATAGACAGTTTATAGGCTGTCCTTCCATTTCTGATTTTGAACAACAAAGATCTTAGAAAACTCCAGTTGCCAAAAAAAAGAAAAAAAACAAACCCAAAAAAACAAAACAGAAGAAAGCAAATGCATCCAGAAAACTTGGTTGAGATCCTTAACCTGTTAAGGACTTTTTTCCCCACAGCACACATGGTGAATTTCATAGTAGAAGTGCTAGATGAGGAATTCCTAAGTTTAAGCCTGTGCATCAGAAATTAATGAGAACAGCAATTAACCAGGGAAAAGTCTGAGAAGAAGAACTCGCTCCATTCAACACACAGAAAATAACAGGCATTAGGCAGGACATAATTGCACGGGGTAATGGGGGAGTAGAAGATTAAAACTCCAAATCCCAGTGTACTGGGGAGCACGGGATAGTAAGTTAGGCAGCATTTCCAAGAAGGGTTTGGGTTCAGCCAGGCCCACTGCACTGAGTGCAGTCAGTCTGTTGGATCTGGCTGCCACACACCCAGTGAGCTCTTGCAGCTCAGTAAGTTGTGCCCTAAGCTTATTAGCTATGGGGAAACACAACCCAAATCCAAAAAATCATTTTGGGCCAAGGATAGTTAGTCTGTTCAGAGCCCAATGAGTTGAAGGATGCACAGGGGAGTTTTCCAGCTGGTTCTTTGTAAGCATCATCTCATCTCTAACATGGCACATTAGACTCATTCCCAGCCATAACAACAGACCCAGGCTGCCAAAAAGCCTCCTGCCCATGCTTAGGCAAGAAATTAGACGTGATGTGATTTGGAGTAGAGTTGCATACCTAGGCTCACATAGCACTGTGCTTCACTTCATTAAGTGCCCCACAGCCACTGTTTGAAGGCAGATATTTTATTGTTGGAAACAATATGATGTATACATATGGTCTTCACTAAACATTTTACTGGCTCTAAGAGTTGGGAGGAAGCGTGCTGGGCCCATAACCCAGAGGTCAGTGGATTTTGGGCCCTGCTTCCTCTTCCTCCCTTACTCAGTGAGCGGATTTTGTCTTGCTTTTGTCCTCCTGCCCCTGAGGGTGCTGTCTAGTATCAAGCAGCGTCTGACAAATAGTAGCCAGAGCCCAGCACACTGCATAACTTTGTGCCTCTTTTGAACTCTCAAAGCATTTTTCTTTCAAATATTCTGCCATTTTATCAGGGTCCTGTGTCAGGGGTGAATTTCCAAACCACTGGACCAGAATACTCCTTCAAAAGCTGGTTCTTTTTCTCCTACCTTCCATGCCATTCATGACTATCCACCCTCAGGGCAGATCTTTGAAAGACCCTCCGAAGAATCTCTTTTGTAACTCTAAACATGGTGTGAACAGCACCTAGGAGACTTGGCAGAGCTAGCAACAAGAACATGCTTTCCTTAATATCTCAGAGAAATTCTAAATCCTCAAAAGCTGTTATAACAAACCTGAAGGAGAGAAAGTGGGGGAAAAGCAGGGGAAAAGCATCCTCCCCTGTTTCCCCCACAGACTGGGTACTGCTATTAATGGACTCCTGAAAGCAGTGCCCCAGGTAAGGGTATGAGAGCAACACTGAATTCACATCCCAAATGACTCTCATTGCCCTTGATGTTATCATGTCATAAGGTGATATCTCACAGTGCAGCAACAAAGCAATCCTGATCCCTCTCCCTGCTTCTAAAAAGAGCACCAGGATGGGCACACAGCACATATATGGAAACATACACTGGGCTGGTGCCACAACCATCTGACAGACCAAGTAACATTGTGATCAGTGGCTCTGGATATACTACAACAAATGCTCAGACAGAATTTGTTTTCCAACCCACTCTGGTCAAAACTGTTATCTCTTTGAGCCCCACTTTAGGGGCCAGTTAAGGTTATCATGGTTTAGGAATGGTATTCCCCAATTTAGTACTCCCACTGAGAATCTCCAAACCACACTACTCATTCCCCTCTCACCTCCCCCTTTACCCTTGTGGTGGGCAGCAGAGGAGAACTGGGGCACAAAAGGAAAAGATCACACGTTGAGGTAAGAACAATACACTGGAAACAGCAAAGAGATAGGGAAACAAACAGTAACAGCAAAGATATGAATAACTAAAGTGCACAAAAGAGAGACTGATTCACATGCAAAAATGCTCACCACAGAGCTCAACCCAGCCACAGCCACAGAATCACAGAATCATAAAATCAACTAGGTTAGACCTTTTAGATCAAGTCCAACCTATGACCTAACAAGACTTTGTCAGCCAGACCATGGCATTAAGTGCCACATCCAGCCCTTTCTTAAACCCTTCCAGGGACAGTGACTCCACCACCGCCTTGGGTAGCCATTCCAATGCCCAATCACCCTGTCTGTGAAAAACTTCCTCATGTCCAACCTAAACTCTTCATAGGATTTGTGTTCCAGACCCTTCACCAGCCTTGTTGCCCTTCTCTGGATGAATTCCAGCATCTCAACATCCTTCCTAAATTGGAGGGCCCAGAACTGGACACAGTACCCAAGGTGCAGCCTCACCAGTGCCACAGGGGAAGAATGACTTCCCTGGTCCTGCTGGCCACACTATTCCTGATCCAGGCCAGGATGCCATTGGACTTCTTGGCCACCTGGGCACACTGCTAGCTCATGTTCGATCGGCTGTCGACCGGTACCCCCATGTCCCTTTCTGCCTGGCTGCTGTCCAGCCACTCTGTCCCCAGCCTGTAGCGCTGCAGGGGGTTGTTCTGGCCAAAGTGCAGGACCCAGCACTTGGACTTGTTAGACCTCACATTGTTTGATTGGGCTCATCTATCCAGCCTGTCCAGGTCCCTCTGCAGACCCCTCCTACCCTCCAGCAACACCACCCTGACTGATCCCTCTGGCTCACGACCAGAGTTACCCCACTGCTCCATGTGCTTCTTCGACCAGAAGGAACCTGTTCTTCACACCCCCAGCAATGACATGAGATTGTAATTGTAAAGAACAACCTCCATGTCCTGGCCATGTCCCTCCTGGTGACTGCAAAAATTAACTCTGTCCTGGCCTGAACAGGACACTGGCATGATCAATTCAAAGTTTGGATGACGGACAGTTTACTGTGTCTTTCTGTGATTTCCCAAAGCCTTTGTATTTCTTACCGCAACACATCTCTGAGGCTAGGGAAAGGAGACAGGTGGTCGTGAGCAATCACCTTGGCCTAACCTTAACTCTTAACTCTAATCTTAACTCTAACCCTAACCCTAACACTAATCCTAACCCCCCCAAAAAAGAAGAAATAAAATCCAAAACCAAGGCTGACAGAGATGAGCTCTTCGCAGCAGTAGTGGCACTGAGCCTGCCGACAGCAGCCTGCATGAGGGGCAAAAGCAGGATCACCCCGGGTTGTGAAGGAGGGACAGGGACCCCAGGGTGGGCTGGTGTGTGGATCCCCCTTGCTGACTTTTTTTGAGGCTGGACCTCTTTTCCCCCCCTTTCCCTGGGCCACTCCACACAGGCTCCTAGTTTTTATCCAGTTGCCACACACAACCCATCACACTCAACTTCTCTACTCTCTAAAAAATTATATACAAAATTTGTGAAGATAGCAAAATTAAGCCCCCCCAGCAATAAGAAAGTGCCTGAAGTGTGTTACTCTGAACAGAGTCTCTTCCTGCAAAGCTAAGGGAACAGTTATGCACACACTGCTAATAAATGATGGATAGCTAATGTGACAACAACTTAAAAAGTGGTATTTCTACAAGTTTTTAAATATCACAGGAAGCTTAACTCAATCACTTTATTTTCTAATATATATTTACACAAAGGTCCTTATATTATTTGAATGCTTAGGAAACATAGGCATCATAAAAACAAATAATATATGGAGGAATATATGAAACACAGAGACATGCCTCAGATTTGTTCAAAGCTCTTTCTCTGTCACTACAAGATGTTGTGCAGACACTGTAAAAGACCTAAAGCTTCACATTCCCCTTGTAGGAATATTGCAACATCAATTTCCTAGCAAATTCTAGCCTCTCACACTCACAAATTTGACCAAAAATTCTAGGATTACATAACAGTAAAGTGTGCAAGTCTTTTAAAGCATTTTTATTTCTTGATGACAGTGAATTTTGTATATGCATGTATATATGGGGGTGTATATGCATATATATACATATGTGTGTGTGTGTGTGTATTTCATTTTTTAGTAAGTGTGGCATATAGTAAGAACCATGAATTTAAAGAATTTCTTGAGACCTGTATGTCCTTTGCTGATGATTGTTCCTTATCTTACAGTGCACAGAAGGCAGTTGGCTGAATTGAAGCTCCATTGAGTGAAACAATCGGATTCAACCAAGAAGAGAAGAAAAATGATCCTCTTAGTGGCGTTCCCTAGCACAGGAGAGAAGTGCTTACCTTGTGATGGCTATTGGCAGTTTGTACAAATGATAGTGCACAGGGGTTTAGGTTAACCTGTTTAGTTTTACATGACCTGAGATATTAAAAATATCCTTATTCTGAAGGGCTGCCAAGCGGTAACTCAGCATGAAATAAATTCTGGAGGCAGCATCATGAAATGGCATACACCGTTATTGAATTTTTAGTATTCAGTGAATATTGGTCATGATTTACAATAATTTTGAAAAATCAGCATCCCTAATGGGATTCTCTTATCTCTGAAAAGCGTTTCTGACATTCAGTAGTGCATCACAGATTTGATTTATATTTTTTTTCCTGGTATATATTCTAGTTATACAACAATATACTGAGATTCTGACATACTGCCAGTTCTCGCTCCTTAAAGAAGTGGGAACTCTTTAACAATAATGATTGGAAAACTAAGAAATGAACAAAGAAAGAAATCAAACTTTTCTGATTAAAACAATACACTTGTGAAGGAGGTTCAGATACATCAGCCAAAGAAAGTGCAGCTTCAGCTTTTACATTGATATTCTTTAATTTGTTCAGAAATCACCTACTTGCACTTCAGTGCACTCACGCCAAAGACCTTGTGACTTCAATATTTTTAAGCACATCTCCAAACACCTATCCTCGTCTCTACATTTCCAAAGCTTCCAAACATTCGTGGGCCATTTTAACTTTTCAGCTGGTGTGGTGGACATATTACTCCTTGCCTCATTATTGGTTTAAGGTCTGTTGGATCTTCAGGCTGCTGGAAGTTATGCTTGTCCTGTGCTACTATTGTTTTGAGTGAGTTTTGCCTGATACACCCATTATCTATACACTAAATGCTAACTACAAGCTGAATACAACAAACTAAGCTGGTTTGATTTCTTGCAATAACTTCATATGAGGTGTTTAAGGGTGTTTTTAATATCTATTCTGAGACAGCACTATTAAAGCAGGTCCAAAGTGGTTTGGATTTCCACTTACATTTGAGAACATGAGAAAAAACTAATTCTTTCTGATTCAGGCACTATACTCCTTTTCTCTATGTGTAAACTAAGTGAATGCAGTATGTTGGGTGAATAGCTCATTCCTGAGAACACTGGAGTAAACCAGGCAGCAACTCCCTGATTACCAAACCTGTGTTCATACCATTAAAAATTTTAAACTGAACTCTGGGTGTTCTGTAAATATTGTAAGTGTTGAAGTGGAATTTGGGGCACTGGTTTTAATTTTTAAAGTACCCTATAAATTTTGATCTCTGTTTGCCTGACAAACTTCCTATTTCCTTGCACAGAACTCAGGAGAGATCCAAGAGCTGAAACTCTGCTAATTTACATGAGAGGGAAGTGTTAGTAGGACTTCTTTTTCTCAAAAGGCTGGATTTTTTTTTAATACTCTCTTCAACCAAAATACTATCACTGAATTCAAAGGAGGTCCAGATTTCACACTTATGATCTAAAACATGCCTTTTTCCTAATTTCACTCAGCCTAGATTCACTGGCTGTGAAAACACTCCAGACCATGCAATTGCTTCTAAGAGACAAAATGTAATGCAGATGGAGAAAGTCTGTGCTCATCACTCAGGAAGCAACGAAAAGTCTATTTGATTATCAGGCTGATAGTGCTTTGTATCCATTGTATGTATTATGGACTCAAGTCAAAAGAGGGAAAGATGAACCAGGTATATATGAAGAGAAATATAAGTGTTAGGACACTACTACACACTACTCTCTAAGACTGAGGCAAATGAACCTGCCTGCATGGGTCTCACAGAATGCCTATAAAACAAAAATCCCTGGTTTTACATGAGAAAACAGGAGGTCAGCCTTATTGGCAGCTAACTATGCCAAATACTTGGCAGCAGACAATGAGTGTACAGATTGCTGAAAAAGATCAAGGTATTTACTCAATGATTTCTCAAATATATTGAATATATGAGGTAAGAATGAAATTTTTGCTGTTAGATAATAAACATTCAAATTCATCTTGTGCTTCATTCATTTGCTTTTTAACACAGCAGTTTCCATTCTTCCAAAGGAGAACTGGAATTACTTTGTGCTGCTAATCCTATCCAGGAAGGTAAACACAGTTTTAATTTTCAAACTCTGGTTTTCAGTATATGATGAACCACTGTATCTTGTAGTCTTGTATTATAGGGTCCATAAGTGATAGAAAAAGCCCATGTCAATAATAAATTATGTTTTCTTAAATGGATGTCTTTTTCATAGTACTTTGGCAGCTGAAAATTAGTAACTTCATTCTTTTTTCCTTTGCATATGGAAAAAGAAATGTAGGAGTGACTCTTTTCTGTGTTTTTTTTTTTTTTTTAAATTATATCTCTCTTTGCAAGCCTGCTTGAAAATCACCTCTGTGAGAATTTAGAGGACATGGAAAGATAAAATATTATTCTCATGAAATGCTTATGAAATCATTCCTTACTTACACCTTCAACAGCATTAAATACAAGTGTGCAAAATTTCAGGTCTAGAAGTGGCTAAAACTTCCTAGCAAATGAAGTAATCAGTAAATGAAAAATCTTAAAACTTTATCATCACATTACTTAAAAGAAGCGGTTAGTAATGGTTCATACAAGGATACATAGAGGAGCACATAGATTGAACCTTTGAAGCTGCTATAAAAGGTAAAGAAGATCCTTCAAAAAATCAAAATAAAATTCAATCAGCAGCAAACTCCATACAGAAATTGATTTCCAAAATATACTGACATCTGTCATTCACATCAATGGCAAGTTTCGCATTGGCTTCAAACAGAATGTCATCAATCAATCCCATGGAAAACCCAGATTATCAGAAAAACCATACCTCATCTTGGAGTCCACACAGTTTTCAAACCTGATTTACGCTACATCAGAGTAAAGGTGTAGGCACACCACATCTAAGTAAAGGTCACACAGTTCTTTCTTTCTACAGAGTTAGATTCTTCATTAATATACCCATATATGAATAAACTGCATGAGGAAAACCCTTCAATTTTGATAAAATAATCAATCCTTTTCTTCTTGAAACTTAGCCTGCCAGCAATTTCTCATAACATGGAATGACTTTATTTTTCTTTGTAGTCAAATCAGTTAAAGTATTTTGAAGGGTATATCGCTTTCTATTTGATCAGTTTAATTTAAATCTACAAGATGCCCTCAGAGAGCTCATCAAAGAATATAGATATTTCAGTAGATTATTTTCTTTTCACTGACAGCAGCTCTAAAAGGTAGTGAACATTATTTACTTAAAAAGAAATGTTTTCCCTAATGCAATGATTGCTGGAAGAATCATTAGTCACAACAAAAGTTCAATGACTCAGTTAAATATATGTCTTATTTTATAATTTATATGTCGTTTTACTGTGTAGGATCCCTTGGGTCAAGTTTATGATAAACTAAAAGGACACAAAAAAACTAAATAATATTCAATATATAATGAACATGCAAATTAACTGGAAAATCGCTTTCTCTTAATTACCAACTTTTACATAATGACCCAATATCTCTTTGGTGTCTCCTAATGCACAAAGAGGTAGCACATTGTGGATGTTTTTTAAGTGGCAATTACACCTCTGACTTAGTAGACACGGTTTATTGAAAATGTGCCAGCATTTAGAGACTTCAGACTGGGTTACAGTTCTGCACTGACTTTATTTTTCTTTATTTATAGAATCATGTTGTCATTTACAAGCTGAATCACACCTCGTCTGCCTGATGTAAACTTCAGGAAAAACTCTGCTCTACTATACTGGCATACAAAGCTTGGGATCTCTGTCTAAACACAGAATGAAGAGATTTTTATTGTCACAGAACTTGAGAGTATTCATTTCCTAAACCATCTATGCTATGAATATTCAGAGTATTATATTCATCGTTAAAAAATCCTCCAAGCCATCTCAAATGTAAATATTATTTACATTTATGTTAATCTTATTGGGATGTCTACAATACCCAATATGAATCAAAGCACAGATTAAAATGGAAAAGGCTGAGTTGCATCAGTACTTGAGCAAGCTGAAAAGCCTGTAATATTATTTAAAATGAGCTGGCTATTAAGCTGAATTTATTAGACACCCTTTTAAAACTAATTTCCTAATTGCATTTTTTCTTTCCTATAATTTGTTTCATTTAATATTCATTGGCCTCATTGTTACCATCTTTCATCTGGTCTGTCATTTGAGGTTCACTGACCATGAGGTTCCTTCCAATTATTTGATCTATTCATAGGAATATATAGGTTTGGTACTTAATTTCTAACATGTCACAATTTTTTAAATGCTATGTTAAAATGTAATGAAATGGGATCATAATGAAGTCATGTATTGTGTAATTTGGATACAAGTTCTCAACTCAAAGATCTTGATTACTACATTGTGTGGTCCAGATGACATATGGTTGCTTTGAAATTTATCAGAGCAATTATCAATCATATCGTATCTATATTCTTCTAAATTCGCACCACCTCTGGATTTAGGAAGAGGTAGGTTTTGTTTATATACCTTGTTAACTCCTCCACCAAACTGTTCCATTTTGTGACACTTTTGTCAACACCACAAACAAGTAATTTTTCATGCTTTCTTAGTAACTTCTAAAAACATTTTGCCTAGTAATCATTTTAGTTATTTATCTGATTAACTTAATCCAGTTATATGTAGGTATACATATGTGTACTGTATTAAAAAGTGAACTTTCTGTTTGGGGGCTGGTTTTATCTAGGGTAGAGTTAATTTTCTTCCCAGAGGCTGCACTGGGGCTGTGTTTTGGATTTGTGCTGAACACAGGGTTGATGATACAGAGATGTTTTTGTTATTGCTGAGCAGGGCTTACACAGAGCCAAGGCCTTTTCTGCTTTTCATGCTGCCGCACTGGTGATGAAGTTGGGGGTGCCTGGGAGGGTGGGAGGAGACACAGCCAGGACAGGTGACCCCCAACTGGCCAATAGGATATTCCAGACCATGTGACACCATGCTCAGTATTTAAAGTAAAGGGAAAGAAGGATGAAAGGGGGCACATTTGGAGCGATGCTGTTTGTCTTCCCAAGTTACATGTGATGGGGCCCTGCTCTCCTAGAGGTGGCTGAACACCTGCCTGCCCATGGGAAGTAATGAAAGAATTTCCTGTTTTGCTTTGTTTGCTTGCATGTCTTTCTCTTTTCCCTATGAATCTGTCTTTATCTCAACATATGAGTTTTCTAGGGTTTACCCTTCTGATTCTCTCCCCGGTCCCACTGGTGGGGGAGTGAGTGAGCAGCTGTGTGGGGCTGGGCTGCTGGCTGGGGCAAAACCACGACAGTCTTATAACTCTGGGATACACTGTCTATCATTAACAGTACTTATATGGGTTAGAACAGTGACAGATGATCCCTCCCAGCCTGCTATTTGTCCTGAAATAGTATTTGAGATGAGATTTTTGAAATATGGCAGTGCATTTCTAATTTGTTTACGGCTGAAAAGTATATTCAAAAACTATATTAAAGGTATATTCTGGAAGTAAGCTCCTTTCTTTGAAAAAAATATTCATTCAAGAAACTCAAAATTTCCATGGGAATAGATTGTTTCCAGTTTCAGGGAATAAAACTACAAAAAAGACTTCAAAAACTAAAACAAACTTTTCAGGTCTGTTTGATTTAACTGGCTGGCTTTTGCTTTGACTAAAATCTTACCTTGTTGAATTGGGTCTCTTTCCTCAAATAGGAATCTTTTGTCCTAGTCCAGGATAGAACAAATATAGCAATGCTTAAACATATTCCTATGTTCAGATAGGGATACCCCTCCCTGTATTTGCTAGGGAGCTTCACCAACCGTTCCTTCTTCATAAGATCATTCCAAACACATGGAAAATAACTGTTAGCATAACTTTTCAGTGGGTTGGTGATCTTTCATCCTGTCATGAACAAACCCTTGTACAAGGCATTGTGTGAGGGAAAGGTTTCCTAGAATTATGTTTATGTTAGCCCAGAAGTTTAATATGTATTTAAAAAAATATAGGGTAACAACAACATGTTTTCATGCTTCTAGCATTGAGTAAATTTGCTACCTAGAAAGAAACATACTGAAATTCCAAGGGTGCCTTTCATTTTGCCTGAGAGAAAGAGACAGAGAGATGGAGCATCAATACACACCCCAAGAACAAAGGAATGGGATGTGACTGCTTCAAGACTCCTGAAGGCAGATTTCCTTTTCTATAAGAAGTCTTTGCAGGAGATTCAAGGTCATGTGTCCCAGGTAATAAAGACAACTGTTTAACCACTGTTTCTTTCTCTAACACTTCCTTTGGCAAATTCAATCCTGTGGTGACTGAAATAAGGCATATTAGGCACTGCAAACACAAGTTTCATCTTGAAATAAATATGGTATGGACACTTGACAAAAAAAAAAGATTACTGGTTTGTTTTGACAAACACAAGTAAACATAATATAAATATTTGCAGTCCTATTCTTTTAGCCGAGAATGAATGCTTCTTATGCTTATTTCTAAAAAATTAAGACATTAATCTAAAACAATAGTTTAATATACATTACCTGTGTATATATCTATGCTGCCCGAGACATCAATAGATGGTAAATCTCTTGGTAAAAATTAAAATCCCAATAATAAGAATTTATTAAATATTATATGCTCAAAAATTAAGAAGAGAGTATTTTTCTTTGAGCACTGGGGTATGTCTTCACTATTCTTTGAAAGCAGCCTAAGAAGCAGCCAGTGCTTCACAAAGCAGCTTGTGATGTTCGTGACTGACCTGTAAACCTCTGCAGTGAAGGAGGACTCAGGGGCTGTGGCTGGGTGAAGCTCTGGGAGTGTGCAGGGTGTGACTGTCAACTTTTCTTGTAAAGGAAGCTGGCTTGATCTCAACACAAAGGGAACCAGAGGGTGACACCAAGTGTAACTTGTATCTGTATGGCTTTCCAGCATATTTTGCATTCCTCTGCTCAATCAAAATTTTTCAGATAAGTAAATATGATATCTAACATTTCAGTCTCCATTTGTGGGATATACAAAATTCTAGTCAGAGAGTATTGTACTCACACAACATTGCTTGCAGGAATGACAATAGGTAGCAAACAGAAAACCAGTCCAAGTGAGCACAGAAGCAACCTAACTATTTAGTACTAAAAGTAGTTATTTCTTAACAACCTTATCATAATCTAAAGAGAGTGACCACCAGCCATCTCTCAACCATATACTACAGTTCTAAGGAACAAATCAACAGCAAGTTTGGTCCTGAGACCTGAGTCCTTCCACTAAAGCAGATTATCTTCAAGTGTAATCAGTGAGACTCCCTCTTCTTCTTCCATTTTTATACACTTGTGTAGTTTCTTGCAGGAGTTCTTGTAAGCCAGCTCAAGTGGAAGGATATGCTAAGTCATGACAGGCCCTCCATACTGGGTTTGCATGGCCAGGCTTTGGTAGTGGGCTGGCCACAGCGGTGGCTTCTGGGAGAAGTTGCTGGAAGCTTCCTCCATGTCCAGCAGAGCCACTGCCAGCTGACTCCAGGATGGACCTGCTGCTGGCCAAGGCTTGGCCAATTAAAAATTATGGTAATACCTCTGTGACAACAAATTTAAGAAGAAGAAGGGAAAAAGATATTGCACAGATGTAATTGGGGCCAGAGGAGCAGGGTGAGAAGATGCGAGAGGAACAACTCTACAGACAGCAAGGGCAGAGAAGAAAGAGGTGCAGGAGGTGTTCCAGGTGCCAGAGCTGAGATTCCTCTGTGGCCCCATGGTGCAGACCATGGTGAGGCAGCTGTGCCCCTGCAGCCCATGGAGATCCAAAGGGATGCAGAGATCCACCCGCAGCCTCTGGGTGAGCCCATGCTGGAGCAGGAGGATGCATGAGAGGAGGCTGTGAACACATGATAGGCCTGTCCTGGAGCATACTCCTGGCAGGGACCCGCAGACCCATGGAGAGAGGAACCCATACTGGAGCAGATTTCCTGGTAGGATTGTAGGACTCATGACCCCATCGGGGACCCATGCTGGAATAGGCTGTTCTTGAACAACTGCACCACATGGAAGAGTGACCCACATTGAAGCAGTTTGTGGAAAACTGGTGCTCGTAAAATGAATTCCCATTGGAGAAGTTCATGGAGAACTGTCTCCCATGGGAGGGATCCCAGGGTGGGATCAGGGGAATGATTCTTCTCCCTGAGCAGCAGCAGGAACAACCTGTGATGAGCTGACCATAACCCTCATTCCCTGTGTCCCTGAGCCACTCTGGGAGGAGGAGGTAGAGCTGGGAAGGAGGGAAGGGTGGAGAAAGGTGTTTTTAACATCTTATTTTACTTCTCATTATCCTGCTCTGATTTTGTTAGTAATAAATTTAGTTAATATTCCAAATTTGAGTATATTTTACCCACAAATCCAGAATGAAGATGAAAACTTGATGACATTCCTGAAAAAATACCAGCCAGAAGGAAAGAAACGACAAACATGTACTTCTGTGGTCAGAATGCTAGAAAAACTAAGCTAACTAAAACCTAAACTTGCTCCAAACCAGGAGAAGAGAAGCTTTGAAGTCTGCCATATTGCCAGGGAAAAAAACCATTAACTGGGGTCAGTGGCTGTTCTGAAACAAGGTACCATCAACCTATTCACCTGGATGTTCCACTATCTTCAGACTGCTGGAATAGCATTCCTTCAGCCATGCTGTGGGCCACCTGAGCAAAACTTCACTCAGGACAGTTGGGATCCTGATGTCAAGACAGCTACACTGCCATATGCAAAGCCTTTCAGCTGAGTTCTCCCTCTCTCCCTCTGTCATTTAATCTGAGCACCAGGAATGTCAACAGAACTGTTCCAAGGTGGAAGACATACCTGAGCATTTCTGCTCATCTGCTCTGGCCACAGTCACCATCACTCTTTCCACTAGAATAACTGTAAGGGGAAGTGACTAAACATGATAGTCTTTCTAATTGGGCTGTAAAGGCCACTTAAGCAGCATAGATGTGCTCAGTTTGCTGTGCAAGTAACAAAAGTATCAGACCAGGTAGTAAGAGTTCACTCGCAACTGAGACATTTTAAAAATGCAGTTATATTACTTGACCTACCATCAATATTAATTTTCACTTTCCCAGTTTGCACTCAAAAAAGGAAATAGATATATGGTATACCTTGATACTAATAACTCCTGGGACATATTTATATACATGCTATACATTAGGCTAGTTCCTAAGCCCTATAGAAACATAGCTATACTGTGTATGTATGACATGAAGATGATTGATCTGGGCTTCAGAGTATACGTGATTAATTGTACAAGTCAACAATTATTTTGGACAAAGAGGGTGTAAACAATGAGAATGTGTTTTTCTCAATTATTATTTGTACTGGTCTCACACATCAGCATGTGGCAGGAATTGTTCCTTTCAAAACTTGCAACAGTTGATTCTTATGTATTCTAAACTTCTTTGCTGACAGCACTTGAAAGGAGATTTGGTTTACTCTGATGTGTTAGCAGGAGCATGTATTATGTAGGGTTACTTTAATGGCTATTGCTGCGTTAAAACATTCACAACATATTGATTGAGGGAGAAAGGTGGGAATGGCAGTACTCAGTGAATCTCAAAACATAGCACCTTGAATATTAAGGAACTTCTAAAATGTTTATCCTTCTAAGCAGTCTTGTACAGAGAGAAGTCAGATAGAATCTAGGGTCTAATTTATTTCATTTTTCTATAAAAATTATTTCTAAAATTGAGTTATGCATCTTGAATTGAGATAAACAATTTTTTTCAAATTAGATATCACCATTTACAACTCCGTTTTATTTCTGTATATATGTGTAGGAGCTTGGGGTGGGTTGGACGGTCGGGACAGACGGAGACGAGAGATCTCTGAAGTCAGATCTTGGAACATGCGGTTTATTGCAAAGGGCGTGGGTACAGGGGCACCACTTAGAGCTGCCAGCCGCAGCTCGGAGCAGGCCCAAGAGAGCAAGAGTGTGAAAGTAAGAGCAAGTAGGTAAGAGCGGAGTAAGAGTGAGCGAAGAGGAGGTAAGTAAGAGAGTAAGCGGGTAAGGGAGTAAGTAGAGTGGTGCAGAAGTCCTCGTTACAATACAATAAATCATCTTCTGTACTGAATATTCTAATTTTCACTAGCCAATCTAGTACAAGATACAAATCCTATAGCATTTACATACAGCCTATAAGAGTTCTTATATTACCATAGAGTGTTACATCTTAACTCCTAAAAACTACTCTTTGGACCCCTTCTGCTGAGCTAGTAGGGTCTGCTCTGACCCTTGGACCTGCCTGCAAGCAGAGGGTATTGTTCAATCAAAAGGGGATTACCTTCAGTCGGCCATACCATTGTTTTCCAGTTGTTCAGTAACTAAGACTTGGTATCTCAAAGGTGGCCTTCATTTCGATGTCGCTTATAGTTTTCATATTCCCAAAATCTTTTGTCAGGCAATCATATTTATAAGGCTTTCCTGTTTCATCTTCCCCAACATATATGTATATATCATTCCTCTCTACGTGTATAAACATTTCTTGTTTTGCACTACCCCTCTTGACTTCTGCAGCAAACTGTTGGCACTTTGGCTTATGAATTTGTGCAACACATGTTAGTGCCATCAGACAGAACTTGTGCTACAAGGGGTTTTACTTATTTTTAGATATTATCTCAGCCAGAATTTCTGACCTCATCAGCTTTTTTATCTCTAAGAAAGAGGGGCAAGGTACAACAACAGGTACTCCTCAAATGTACTTACTACGGTTGAGAAATTCATTCAAACAGGCATAAAAGATCCAACACCCTGTTTCCAGTATAGCCTTAAATATATAAAAAATTAACTGAACTTCCTGAAAGGAAGTTAGTTTGAAAAAAATCACCTTATAGACACAATCATTTTAACGGCCAAGTGCAAATTAGGACCAACCACAGTCCGAGGTTGTTTCTTTTCTAGATTCCTTCTAACACAATGGTGACCATGCTTCCAGGCAGTGATTATATAATCATAGACCACACTATGAAGTTTGGGTTACCCTTCAAGTAACAATTCCAGCAGATTAGACAGTTAGGTTAGGGTCTGCTTAGCAGTCAAAACACAGAGAATTTAAGATGGAGCAAGCCAGCAGCTTTGTTAATACAGAGCTCCAATAACTGCTAGAGATAGCATCTACACTGTACAGATCACTCTTCTTTCTAATTAAATCAGAACTCAAAAGAGAAAGAAATGCTTTATTGAAGCTATAATTTCTATAAACCAAGTAGTCTGCAAGCCTCCTGGTTTCCATGGCAATAGGCCTGTCATAGGGACATTCATTAGCTGCAGCTGTTATCACTGCAGGTACACCAACCTCACATTGCAAAATACCTGCTGTAAAGTACAATCTGAATTAGATCCCAGAGATATTAATGGACATTTCCCCATACTATAAAAGACTGAAGTCCCAGGAGTGCTCCCATCTCATGCTTATCAAGACCTCTTTGCTCTGGTTGAGATTTCACAGTGTTTTTCCCTCCCTTTGCCCGGGGAAGTCAGTTTGCAGGTTCTGTCACCCACCGACGCAGGCTGGCTCGATAGGTCGAGCTCTGGCGTGCCCTCGGTCAGAGGAAATGCAGTGTCACCTCCATGACATCCTAAAGGAATGCCTTCGGTGGAAAGGCAGAGCGCAAGCTGGATGCGCGTGCTGCTTCCTCCTCAGAGGAGGCACAACAGGCAGCCGATGTCTGGGCTTGTGTCAACCCAGAGGTAAAGGATCAGAGAGGGGCCTCTGGTGTGGGTTCCAACAGGTTGATTGCCGGAGGGTCCAGGGACCAGAAGGGCCCCGAAGAGGGTTGTGCATGCCCTTTTATAGGGGGGTGGAACAAGGCAGGGAAAAGGGAAGCAGCCAATGGGGTACAGCCAAGGGGGAGGATAAAATTTAACAAGAACCAATAAGGGAGACAGGGAGGCAGGAGTCATAACAGAGAACCAATGAACAACCGAGCAAAAGAGAACTTTCCAGAACAGGGGGAGGTAACTTGGGCCCGGGAACCACCCAGGGGGATGCGGCTTAGACATCCGAGCCGTCCCATGATCCACCCTCCGACCCACTGTCCTGGGCGGGGAAATCCACCCAATGGATGGCCCTGGCTTGAGTGGCATTTAACGATTTCAGCTCATGAGTGGGCTGAGCCACCCCAACAACCAACACTTGATTTTTGCAGGAGGAAAATAGTCTTTAGCAATGTTTCAGCCACAAATGGAGTAATCTGTTGGCTCTCAGCCCCATGCATGGGACTTTTACCCTCCAAGGCATGCCTTTTCTATCCTTTTTTCAGCACCTTGAAATGGCATCATTGCACTATAGCTGTTCTATTCCTGGAGCTTACATTTTAGTGCCAAACCAGAGGTAAGCATGGATTCTTCAGAGTTACCTTGAAGAATATGCAAAGATGAGGAAATGTACATCCACCTCACAGATGTCACTGGCAATGACTTTGGCCATAAAAAATCAGGCAGTGTTGATGTCTTAGTTGCAAGGTGGAAATGCTCATGTTCGAAATAAGGGCATCACAAAAACCACTCAAAAAAAAAATCAAACATGCTTTCCTCGTCTATTCAAATTCACCTAATGGGACTGAGGATTTTCCCCAATACCTTCAGAACCGTGTCAGCCCTCTTCTTATTTTTCAGCTGTTGCACATCACCATCGCTTTGGCAACAATTCCAAGGAAATCACATCAAATATTTCCATTTTAAAATACCATACCACAAATTTCTTCCACTGCTAGGCATTTTATTTCTTGTAGGAGTTACATTACAGTTACAAAGACTCCCATTTTGAAGTGTTTATACAATCTCTTCCAGTTTGCCACTGCACAGTATAGTATTGAAGATTTCACTGATGTCTGAAGTACAATGTATGTCTAACTTTCTGTGAGCATAAAGGACTTTAAATATCTCTAAATAGTGAGATATGTTTATTACATCTGCCAGCTTCAAATTTATTAATTTATTGATAATTTAAAATTGTTCAACATTTCAACAAAAATTGGGGTTATATCCTGATCCGTAACATATCTATCATGACTGCCAGAGTTAATTGTTGTATTTAAAACAGATTTATCATACACTCTGGCTCTTATATTTATAGAGCACAGGATACAATGACCTCTGCAGCAAATGACAAGACAATTCAAGTGAGTGCTTTATGATACTGTCTTCTGCAAAGCAGGTGTGCTATATTGCTACACAAACAGGTTGTAATGGAAACCCATCAACTCACCTTCATAAACAGAAACACAAACTAGTAAATAAATTCAATTATTGTTGGGCCTGCAACCTCAATCTTTAATTTACTACACAAGTCAGCTAGAGAAACACTTCCATCAAATATATTCAATGTTAATCAGAAGCAACGAGCTCCTTTGGAGAAGAACCATTTTATATCTTCTCAAAGTTTCATTAATAAAGCCTTCCTGGTGGCACATAGGGTCATGAAATATAGTCCTCAGGAGACATACTACATGAAGTTATGCAACTGTAAAATATAGTGAAGGTGTTACAGTTAAATCACAGAAGGATCCTACAACAGTGCCATGCTGCACAATGAAAAGCAGAATAGAAATACAAGATCCCTCTTCCTGTTTCTGCTAGAAACCTGTTACAGAATCAGTTTCACAGAAGATCAGGGAAAACCAAGGCTAACTGTATTACCAAAATACACTGAATTCCCATTCTCTCAGTGGAAAGCCGCAAGGCTAAATACTGTCTGCAACAGAGAGCAGGGCCATTTATATCTCACTGATCCTTTGCCCCAGCCTTGGCCCCATCGATAGGCCACTGTAATTAATCCAAACCCCAGGGGAGCACTGTACTGGACAAGGTAAGTGCAGCCCATGTCCTTTGGCCACTCCTCCCCTTTGGCATGGTGTGACCCTTCCCTCCTGACCTAACTGTGTCAGGAAACTGGATGTTATTACTTCTCTTTGGTGTGATACAAAGCAATAAAGAGAAATGGAGAACAAAAATTTCTTTTACACCATCTGCTCAAAAACAATCAATTATGATAAGAAAAAAATGTTCCCAAAGAAATTCTGATGCAGAGAGGTAGAAAAGCTCACAAATTTGTTAGAAAAAGAAGTAATCAATATAAATGCATTTGTGTTGAAAGACGGAATGCTATTACCTCTCCCTGTCTCTATTTGTTACAAAACTGCCTCAGAACAATAACAGTAAACAAAATACTACATCAATAAGCTTTTAACATGCAAATCACTTTTTAAAATAAAGTTAATTTAATATTTGATTGCATTATTTATTCATCATCTACGACCCACCCTTGTGGGGAAACATTACCTCCTTGTTAATCAAAAATGACTTCCTCTTTGAATGCAAACCATATTAGCACTCCAAAGGGATATTTTTTCTTTTGCTTTACAGTATTTTTCCCTTTAACTTAGTATTTGTTTGCTTAATTTTTTTGAAGCATTGCTGAGCTTTTATTTACTTTTTTAAGGTGTGAGTGAAGGGTGGGAATTTTGGCACTGTTGACTGAGAGAGAAAGGGGTATGTATGGAATAGGAGTACACCCTGCCTCCTTACAAGCTCTTAGGGCAGGAAGACTGAGTAACATTGGACCTTCAAAACAGGTAGACTTGTTTTTTTATTTGAAGAATTTTCTTAATTTCTTAATGATAATTAACATCTCTTTCTCTAAGTTAGCCAAGCTGGCACACTACTCCACGAAAAAAAACCATAGTGTCAGTTTGGGTTGGAAGGGACCATTAGCAGGGACATCTCCCACTAGATCAGGTGGCTCAGAGCCCCATCCATCCTGTCCCCCATGGATATGGCATCTACCACCTCTGTGGGTAACTTGTTCCAGTAGTTCACTATCCTCATTGAAAGAAAAATCTTCCTTTTATCTAGTCTGAACCTACACTCTTTTCTTTTGGTTTATAACCATTACCCCTTGTCCTCTCACAACAGGCCCTATTAAAAGATCTGTCCCAATCTTTCTTATAGGTGCCCTTTAGATACTGGGAGGTTCTATAAAGTCTCCCCAGAGCCTTCTCTTTTCCAGGCTGAACAATCCCAACTCGCAGTCTTTCCTCATAGGAAAGATGTCATATCCCTCTGATAATTTATGTGGCCCTCCTCTGGACCCTCTCCGACAGGTGTAGAGGAAGGAAAGGAAGGTAAGGAAGGAAAGGAAGGAAAGGAAAGAAAGGAAGAGGTTTGCCTGACTGATGCCAGAGTCCCAGGGGGCCACCTGCAAACAGCAACCCCCACAGACTGCATGTGTGAGCAAGAAAGAGCTGCTTTTGCAAGTCAAAGTAAATATTTAAATACTGAAATTTCAACAGCATGTAAGGTCACATTTATTCTTGTACACTTTGCCTATAAACATGACAGGCAAGTTCTACTTTAGTAGATTGATAAAGGCTAGTTAAAAGACTTTACTACAACCTTAAGAAAAAGTTCATATGGAGACTTCTTCTGCCCTTGCTGAGTAAAAAAAATACACATGTTCAGGTCCTAGGTGGATTGGAGAGACTGCTATTGCAGTTCACATTATACAGACTAAGAAACAACAGAGTATTCACTCTTTCACGGAGACGTGCAAAGGTTTTCTGTTGCCGGCACGTCTGAGCAACAGATTCCACACACTGCAGTAAAATCCCACCTACGACACTGCTTTTGTTTTGCTTCTTTTTATGTATTAGTTGTTTTAATTACCAGTAGTGACTGGGGAACCTTTGTAGGAGGCAGCTGTGAGTGAGGAGACATAGATCTACTAGGTAAGACCTTTTTTTTTACACAGTTACCTCTTTAGCAATGAGACAAATAATAAGAGGGAGTGCCAACAAACACCAAACTGGGGCAATATTTTATGGTAAATTAATATTAGCTTATAACTCCTTAAAGCATGAGAGAAAAGAAAAAAACCACTTGTAAATTGACAAGTAAAACTCTTAAGTAGAACACTGAATTCTGTATATAAATACCCCTTCAAAATATTACAGATCACAGCATACACTTAAGTACATTTTCATGCCCTTGACTTACATGCTGTTGGACAACTTTTCAAATTTGTCATACAACAGTAAGAAGTTAACTATGTAATTGTTTCTTATTTACTTACTCATTATTGAAATCCTGCCCTCAATAAGCATTTTAAATCTTGTAGAAAATACTATTTTTCTTTGGAAACTGTAGAAAGCTATAATTATTACTAGAAAGGCTTGAAAGCAAATAGATTTCACAACACAAAAGCAACTAACTAATGAAAGTATGCTTTTATTTATGACATATTTCATTTGCACATTTACATAGGCACCATGCATGCTTGTAATTACCACATCCTTGAATACAATGTGGAATATGTGTGTTAGACACATCCATTCTGCCCATCCTTCTACATACTGAAGAAATATAGACACCTTCTGACTTCAGTGCTTGGAACACTTTGTACCTAAATGGCAATATTAGATTCAGAGTCACAAAGCCACCATTCAACTCTGAGGCATCACTGTGACATGGCCTAGACATCCCCTGTACCTAAAACCAGCTGTGGTGTCTATTCATTAAACTTTCTCCTTGTTATTAAAACAAGGGGTTTGTTACCTTCAGCTGTTCCTCAACACGCAGTCAAATTGCAAGTACCAAGGACCAGACACCCTCTGTTTGGTTATAATCACATCTGGGGAAAAAAACCAAACCAAACAAACCCAAAGCCATTTCATCATACCTTTTCTAAAATTTGAAATTTGTGATACTTCACTAATATTTAACACTTATTATTTGAACAACTGACAAAGCAGACTGTTGCTACCAGTCCACATAACTAACCTAAACCGGAGTTAGTCATTGCTGGACTTAAGTAGAAGAATATTAGTGTATTTTCTACATAAGTAGAAGAGAATGTTAGTGTATTTTTTCAAATTGTGTGAATACCTGTGTATTCTTAACACAATAATTTTTTACACTGTCTTCATCCAAAATAGGTAAGTCGCACTCCATACTCTCCTTGTACATTATGTCTGTCCATATAGGTATAAAACTAGAGAATGCAGACATTTTAACGATTGTCTTCCAAAAACAGATTATGTTAGTCCTTGAGAACAGGACCCAAAATTAAGATGTTCTCTGCATGCATACAGTATTATGTATGTTTTGCATGCACAACATCTTTCCAATATGCTATCTGGAATAAACTCAAGAGAAAGCATTCATATATTAGGATGGAGATTGAAATGTTTCATCATCTGTTCTGAATTCTTTCCCTTAATTCCGAATATGCAATGCTGAACCCTCACAACAAATTAACTGTACTTCTCTCAAAATGTTTTGTGCTTCCTTTTCAAACATTTTACTTTTTTGTCTTGGAAGATAGCACTCAAAAAAGTTAAAGACTTTTCTCTTCAAGTTCCCTATTTGAACTCTTATCTACTGATTTGCACCTGAACTTTTGATCCTGTGATAGAATTTTTAGCCATCAGCTTTAGCAATACAGTAGGGATCATAACAGGTAATTTTCTTAACTATGAACTGCAAAATTTCTTAAGAATAACAGTATGCAAGCACCTCTGCAGCAGTGCATTAAGAAGAGCATTGGCAGAAGGTTGACGGAGGTGATCCTGTCCCTCTACTCATCCCTACTGAGGCTGCTTCTGGAGGGCTGTGTCCTGTTCTGGTCTCCTCACTACAAGAGATACATGGAGCTCCTGGAGTGGCTCCAGTGGAGGGCAATAAAGATGAGTAAGAGGCTGGAGCATCCCTCTTATGAAGAAAAGCTGTGGAAGTTGGATCTGTTCAGCCTCAAGGAGAGACAGCTGTGAATGGACCTCACCAATGTCTATCAGTGACTGAAAGGAAGGTGCCAAGAAGATGGACCGGGCTCTGCTCAGTGGTGCTGGGCAATATGACAAGAGGCGACAGGCAGAAACTCATATTCCACCTGAATATGAGGAAGAACTTCTTTACTGGGCATGTGGTCACGCTCTGGAGCAGATTGCCCAGAGTGGGTGTGGATTCTCCCTCACTGGAGATATTCCAGAACCATCTGGACACAATCCTGTACAGTGCTCTCTAGGACGACCCCTCTTGAGCAGAGAGGTTGGACCAGATGCCTACTGTAGTCTGTTCCAACCTTACAGTCTGTGATTCTGTATTCATTCAAAAATACATGTACACATAAACCTTAAGGGAATTATGTAGTCAAATCTTTAACATGGAATAACTCCCCTATATTCTGGTCAATAAAACCCAGTGGCAAATTACAGTCTCTGCTTGATAACTTATGTCATATAGTAGCAGATGCGTAACTTATCTGTGACCAAGCAATGTGAATTGCACTCTGATCCAGAAAAATGCCAGCCATTTCTACGTATTTTTCTCACTTTCTTTATCATATTACTTGCTGCTCATGTCTAACAGACTTTAGTGTTGCATTAGGGTTGAACAGCTGAAACCCTTGAGATTTAGGAATACAGATTGGATTTTTACGATAGCCAATTCCTACATATCTGCTTGTCATTTGGTTTTATTTGCAATTCAGAAATGTTTTGTCAGAAACATTTAAGAAAATAATTACCTGGCCTTGATAAACACACAACTCAATAGCAGATTATATTCTAGGTCAGCTCCAATAGATCACATTTATAGCCTCATGAGGTGTTAGCAAAATAAAGGAAAAGGTAACTTCTAAGAAAGGAAGCCTGAACAATACATACGCACTTTCATTTTTTTAAATTATAATAAAAATAAAGCTAAATCCCTTTTTCTTTTTTTCTAGAAAAAATTGTTCTATTTTTTCCTGTCTTCAGTGACTGACTTGGTTAATTTAGAACATGATGGCTTCCTATGCCAGGACATTGAGGGGTTCCTGTAACAAGAGGGTCATAAATGTTCATTCACTTTGTCTGCCAAAATCATTAGAGCAAGCTATAGTCTTCTGTTGGTGAACATCGAGGCCTTGCATACCCTTTTAAGGGAAGAAAGATGTGGCTGATGTTCGTTTTCATAACATACTTTAACCTCCGACACCGTGGATACAAACTGTCTCCATATAAATCAATAAGCCCAGACAAGAGAGCAATGAAGGACACACGCACTCCGAACCTGAAAATGAGTTAGGGAAGATATTCTCTAAAAGGAAAAGGAAAAAAACCCACATGTGACTAGGTTGAGGATGGATTCATTATTTTAAAAGTAAGCAGAGAAAACTGAGAAATGCATAGACAAGTATGTAGGGCACAAGAATGTAAACTCATGTGGGCTGCATGCTAGTGAAAGACTTTAAGGCTTGCAGCTTTAAACTACACTTAGCAACTGGAAAAGATTTCTAGGCTAACATTTGGAGGATGTACCTCTGCTTTCCACAGAAGATAAGATTCTGTTTTGCCCATAGAGAACTTTGCCACACAGGCTGTATGTGCAACATACGAGTGTATACTTGTGCATTCCCCAGTCTGACAATTTTTTGTTTCCTTTACATCTTCTGGCTATCAGGCCAGCTGTCTTTCTGAACTACTTTCATAACATTTTTAAATGATATGAAAGGAATAAAAACAATCCCTCATGAACTTCCAGTATTTATTTTATCAAGAAAATACAGAGTCGAAACCTAGTAATCATTCAATACCAATCAAATTAATAAAGGGTAACAGTATTTAAAGACACAGAAAAAAAAAGCAACAAGCACACCACATTGATCCTCACAGGAACTCCATTGCAGTCAATGGTGTTATACGACTCCATCACCTGCAGTACCTAACAATTTTGGAGGAGTGCTTAAAACTCTCAGAAAAAAAAATTTGAAAGGATACACATTTAAGTTCAGTCAGAGTTCCCTAGAAATGCACTGTTGTCAATAAAAATAACTTGAGCTTGGGAATAAATGTTACTTCACAGGTTTTTCACCCCACCCATGAGGTAAAAGAAGGCATTAAAGGAGGTTTTGATGTTGCTGAAGTACAATAGAGCTTCTACTGAGAAAAGAAATTGGGATATGAATTTACAAGAAGATGCTCAGTGCTTCTCAGAGTTACATTTGTCTCCTTCCTTACTTGGCTTCACTAAATTATTAACAGAAACCTAATCTGGCGCCAGATAACCAAACCAAAAACATTTGCTGGATAGTGACATGGTAAAAAGAGAGAGGCAAAGGCTGCTGGAGTTAAAATAGAGGAGCGCATATGTATGTACATATATATGTATATAATATGTATATTAAAAATATGCATTCTGCATGCATGCCTGCACACACTCCCCTACATGGGAAAAATAACAAGTGCCCACATATGGAGAAGTAGAGGTGTGCATCTACACAAGGCAGTTTTATAGCAGCATGATTACCTATTTTAAATGATAACACAGTCACATAAACATTCTACACTTACAGTAAATTCCAAAACACAATAAATTCAAACAAACATCTTGCTTCTGGACCATTACTGCTATGCTCAGAAACCATTTCCCCTGAGTAAATAGATTTGTGCAGTGCAAACACTGTGGCAGGCTCAGATGAGCACTGGAATGGACACTCAGCTGAAGGCTTGGGACTTGGTAAATTTTTGACATGTGAAGTATCAGCTGTTACAGGCAGCAGGGACTGCTTTTGGCAGTGATTGTAAGTGGCAGCAAAAAAACAAACAAAACAAAAACACCTTCAGTGGTCCTGTTTTCCTCCCTCTTCCAGGTGACAGAAAGAATTCATAACTAAATAATCTGAAATCAATATGTGTACTTGGTCACAAGGAGAAAACAATCTCTAACAGTGTAATGGTAAATCAGTTGAAATCGTGATTAAATATTTAAATGCATCTTGAAACACTAGTTTTATAATATTTAAATGAATTTTGAAAATAGCTGCTGTTCAACTAGACAACCAAAAGGTACATAACAAAAGTGAAGCATTTAAAAAATGGTCTTATTCTGATAAGCTATCTGAAATCTGAGTTCCACCTCACTGATTTTTTTAGTAGCATATTTTCTTCTCATCTTTGGCAATTAGTAAAGGTTCTGTGGAAGAGACGTTTATCCATTAATTGGGGCAGCTTATAATACAATTCACATTTATGTTTCAATGTGTTGGCAATGTAGAACTTTGTGCACACAAAAAATAACGTATTTTTAACTTGTGAATTAATAAAATCAAATAGAGTACAAATATTTTTGGTTAGCTAAGGTGACTCTCAATGCTCTTTAAGAAGTTTATAAATGTTATTATAGAACTGACTGTAGGAGAGAAAAAGTCAAATTTTCCAAGAAAATAAGCAGAAAATTAGGGTGATAAATTTGGAAATACAACAAATTACATTAAGTTCACTAATTTTTCATTTTATTCTGCAAAAATTCCAATTTTCACTTGAAATGAACTTCCTAAGTAGGCAACCTTTCATGCATGAAGTATACTCAGAGGAGTTAAATGCATGAGGAAATTAAAGACATCAAATTCCACAAGAAACTTAGAAAAGTCTTGACTGAAGGCACCCTGAATTTTTCCTTACTTTTAAGGAAGGTATGATGTTTCTCAGAGTGGGTAGACATTAACTTCCTGCTCTTAAAAGAACTGCTTTTCAGATTCCTCTCTCCCTCCCTCCTGCTCTCTCCTTCCATCCCTCGCCACCTCTCACCCCATTGGCAACAGAAAGAGCCAGATTATAGGTGGTTAAAGTTGGCCATAAGAGATGGTGGTTGGAGCTGGCCTCAGTTTCACTTGAAGAACTCTCCTGAAATGAACTGTTTTTCAAGCGTCCTTGCAATTTTCTGGAGACGCTTTCTTTTCTGCAGGAAATTTCAGGCTGCACAGTTTACCAATTTCTTGGTTTTTCAAAGTATGTGATTGTCAAAACTAAAGCAGCAGTACTTTCAGAGAGGCTACTTGCTGTTTGTCTCATAGTCGTGGAACCTGACCTGAATTCCTGACAGCAGATACCACCAGATTAAGTTTCATGAACTTCAGTATGCAAAGCCTGTTTTAAAATGTTAGACCCCAGTTCAGCATTTTTCAGGGTCTGATCATCAAAAAGCAATGTGAAGGCAGGGAAGCAAGGTAGGGAGGGTATCCTCATGGCCCTTCTTTAGGGATTTCATCAAATACCGGAGGATTTGTTTTCAGAGCTCAGTTGTGTGAATCCGGCAGCACAGAACTATAAGCCTATTTAATATAGCCCATCTGCTCTTCAGAAACAGGCTGATTTGCAGCTTTGTGCTGAACAATACTTATGAGCCACCAATTCCTCTTTAAATCTTTTGGTGTTCTCTACAAAATCTCTTGTGTTGACTGAAGATGAGGGCTGAGAACTGAAGGACAACTTTTCTGCTTTTTGCTTTTTTCAAAGCCACCCATGAAAGCAGTCTTTTTCTATTTAGGGCCAAGTGAAAGTATTCTTCTGTTATAAACAGAGGTTGGAAGGGTGACCTGCCAGGAATCACTAATATTTTTAAATGTTGGGACATTTTCCTCTCCCTTTGTATAAATATTTATACAACAAATATTGCATAAATATACTAAGTCATCAGGCCTTTTCTTTGTTTCTCGTAATTCTCAATTGGCTGTATTTCATTTTCAGTCTTTCAAAAAAACAGAAATTGTAGTTTTTGTATTCCTAATTCTGCTGGAAAACATCTTGAAAAGTACTAGATCTTATTTACTACATCAGTCTTAATGAGTTGAGAAAGAAAAGACTTACAAGCCTCTAAACACAGATTCTTTCCTATTAACTATGGAACACTAGTTGGCATTAGCTAAATGTTAAAGGCAAACTAAAATTCAAAAGTCCCAGCTGTACATACCATTCCTTTTACATCAGTCTGGTGCTTGACAGAAAGTCATTCAGGGCAGGCTGGAAATTTCTGACGTTTTCTTAACAAAGATACTGGCACCAAATTGAATATATACATAACTTTGTATGTATACACACTTTGTCTCACACGTATATAGACTGATTTGTGCCAGTTTTGAGACGGGTAGGTAGATGTCTATATTTCTTCCTCCAATGTAGTTCATAACAACCCATCATTCAAGGATGTAGGTGGTGGAGAACAAGATTTGTGAACAAAGCAGATAAGGTGCCTGGACTTCATTCTCTCCTGCACTTGGCTGTGAAGTTGTTGGAGAGTCTTAGCCCTGACAATCTTTCATTTCACACAGACAAATGTAGCACTGAAGATTAACCTTGACCTTTCACACACCTGATGAATGTTCTTACCACTGTGTTAAGTCTCTGTCCCTGTCTCTGAACCCAGAGCTCTAAACCCTCGGTTTTTGGAAGGATAATAAAAAGGAAAGTAATTCCCCAGGAATTACATCATCCCCATTTTTTGCTCATACAGGCTTTTTTTGTTTGTTTTTCTCATCAGATATAATCAATACTAGACCCTTTTAAAAGTTATTTAGACACTGTAAAAGGGCAAACGATGGGAAAGTTGTTTTGGAAACATTACTGGGTGGGTGAATCTTGAATTTTTAGGTGCTTTGACACTTATAAGGAGTTGGTCATGTGCCGTGTGTGGTGTTCGGGTGGAGGGGGGTTCACTGCGTTTTCCCCTGAAGCGTCTCTGGCAAGAGATCGCTTAGGGTGCGGCTGTGTAGAACGCTAGCTAGCTCACTCCTTCCCCCCTGCGCAGCTGTTTCGGCGCAGATCTCTCACATGCACACACCCAAGCCAGACAGCTCAATCTTACCAGAGACAAGGAGTTAGGAGGGCTCTCCGCATGGCAATTCCACGGACAAGGTTTATTCCTTCCTCCGCAAAGGGAGACCAGAGGCGAAGAGAGGGCGGGTAACGCGCGATCCAGCATTTCGTACTCGGCGCGGGCAGAGCCCCGCAGCCAATGGTCTGAGGGCACGGGGGCGGTACAAAGGCGGGAATAGGGTAGGGAACCAATAGGGAAGGCTGTGTAGGGTTACAATTCATTCACAAGGCGTTGTGGGAGAGGCTTTTCCTTTCTTTACATGAGGTGAGAAGGATGTTTTCAAACCTCTGAGTTTTTCCACCAGCAGGCCTTTGCTATTTCGGGGCTCCCTGGCCCCGCGGCCATCACAGCTGCTGGCTCAGTGGCTCAAGAGTCATGCACAGCTCGGAAAGAACACTGGGGATTAGAACCTGGGCTCTTAAAAATTCAGACCAGAGGAGCTGCATTAAATCAGAATTTCTAGTGCTGGGAGTGTGCTTAGATACAAACTTGACAGCAGTACTGGCAACAGCTGGAATGCTTCTATTTAAAATTATATACTGTGCAGAATGGCATAGTTCTTTGATTGAATATTCTTTATAATCCCAATATATGTGTTTGTCATAAGGTAATTATACAGTGCGAACATCTCTCTGCGTGATGACATCGTTCTGATAACTGTGCTCAAGCACTAAATATATTATCTGCATTTTCCTATGTGTCTGGCTGGATGCATACACACTCACACATTCACATTAAATTCTGTCTGGTTGATACTAATTACATTAAAAGTAAAGCTAAATGGCAGTAAAAATAATTTGAAATTTTGAGCTTTAAAGTGTACTCTTTTGTTTATGATATTAAGTTGTTTGCTTGTTTCTTTGTGCTCAAAGATGTGTGGGAGATTCATAATCACTTATTACCCATGTACAACATTTTTTGTCATCTGTTCCTTGTACTTCTTATCAAGGCACTTATCTTAGCCCCCATAAATTTATTCTACTTCCTACACATCAATTAGAAACTGGCATATACCTTAATCAAGGTATATGTACATGTCTACAGCAAAATATAAAAATATTTTTATTAATTTATCACAATTGTTGGGTTTTTAATCTAATAAGTTATTCTAAACGACTGTGTTACAACCCTAACCATCACATGGACAGTGAAAGTAATGCACTCAGAGATAACAGAAAAAAAAGCCTTAAGCTACATTGATCAAGGCTACACACCATTTTTGTTACTATATTGCCTTTGCAAAGATAAGCAGGCTTCATTTTGGTAATCTTTAATCAATATACAGCATGCCAGTTAAATATTTTCTATTTATTACTCTCCAGAGGCACCATAATCAGACCATAAGTAAAACTACAGTCCCCTCTGGCCAGTCCTCTGCTGTAAAGCAATTATGGTAGGGATGGAAATAGAGGACAGAGGAACTTAACTACCAGTAGGGTTTTATATTTCCAAGGGCAAAGCTCTGCAGAGTAGCAGAGCTCACCTTCAGACCAGCTACAGCACAGTACGACATTTGGCTTAGCTCTAGACTCTACAAGTGTGTCTATACTGTTCTCTTGCTCAGCTCTAGATATAGCCAAAATTATTTATCCACCTATCTCAAGTTCTATTTAAAATCAGTTCTATAGATTTCATGTATTCTTAAAATAATCCAGTTTGCTTTTTTCCCAATAATTTTCGTCTTTCTTTACTACAGTTCTGTACTTGGTTTCTTACTGTGTATTCCAGTTCTTAAAACAGGAACTCAGTCAAGATCCCTTCCAGGACTGGAAAGCTTAAAGAAGTGCATAACCATAAAGGAGAGCCTGAAGAAAAGAGTGTGATTTTCAGAAAAGTCTGTCTAGTCCTAGAAGTACCTATGGGTTTGCCAGTAAAATTCTATTGCTTCACATGTCTACCACTCCTTGCTCATCTTCCCATACCACCACGGTATCTGAGCCATGAACACCAAAAAGAAAGAGATGGACTCCATAGTCCCAGAGAAAGATGATATTACTGACAGATGTTTATGTGCAGTGTCTCTTTTGGAGGCTGTCAGAGCTCCTGTCCCAAACTGGGTAAGCAGCAGTTGGTCTCTGTAGCAAGTAGCTGCTACAGGCTGCCCAAGAACCTGTGGCATCAGCCACAGCAGTCTCCAACAGGAGTAAGAAAAATTACACAACATCTAGGTCACATGCTGAAACACTGCAAGGGTTTACTCGGCCAAGGAGATTGGAAATGCTATGTTTAAACTGCTTCTTACTTTCCAAAGTTTGCGCTGGAATGCCTAGAACCTAAGATGGAGCTATGACTTCTATTCTTTGGCAGCAATGCACTTGAAAGTTTTATTGCACCACCCAGATTCATACATAATTGTGGTGGCTGGTGAGCCTACGGAACAAGGGACAAAGAGAGTCAGCTGGTGGGACAGTCCGTAGAACCAAAAGATCCTCCACAGGTCAGGGTGAACAGAAGAAGCTTCCCCCAGGATGCTTTGCCCTGCAATATTAATGTACTCCAGTTCTGCTTTCCTGGTTGGCCCCGTTGGCTTCCTGGCCCCTTTCTTACCTGATGTGTCTCATGCCCTAGAAGGTTCTCCACTCCAGGTTCTCCCCATTGGCCCTTGCCCTCGCCACTCCCTCAGAGCTTCTCCATTGGCTCCCATTCCCTAGTCCTGCCTGTGTACCGCCTCCATGCCCTCAGATCACTGGTCTCTGATGCTCGATCTGCTCCCATACATAAACCTGGACCCTCCATTGTTCTTTGTCCCTGGAACCCTTCGTGATCGTGGCTGCAATAAACTGCTCCTGTGGAACTCTGTACAGAGATCCTTCCTGAATCTTTGCCATCGACCCATTTACTGGAGCTATCCGTGTGTGTGCGCGTGTACGCGTGTGTGAGTGTGTGGTGGTCCTGCCGAGCTGCTTCGCTAAGGAGATGCTTTTAGGAAGGTCGTGGCACCTCACACTCCGGCACTGACAAGCTGCACAGTCTGTGACATGTAATTAAGAACTCTTTTTTAAAGCTTGGGTATTGTTACCTCAGACAACTCAACCCTGGATTGTTTACCTTGCTCAATCTTATGTTACTTATAACCTGAATGCTCCAAAATTATTATTGCACTCCTTATTCAAAAGAAAATATAGTAGTGGATCTCCAAATCCAGTACAGCTTTATCCTATACTGTGGGCAGGAAACAAAGGCAAACACTGAAACACATCAATGACATCAAACTCCATTTTTTTACCCCTACCTAGCTTAACTGAGGCTATTTGCCTCTTTTCTTTGGTGTGAAAAAGACACTGGCAGGTAGAAATGGGGAGTAAATACTGGGGCTTTTAGCTTGAGAATGGCTGCTGCAGAGCTTGGTTTGGAAGCTTTTGTTTGAAATCGTGTACTTATGCCCTGCTTACCTCTAGCAGAATATATTTACAAAAAGTAATTCGCAAGGCTCCTCCAAAACTGAAGCCTGCAGGAATTAAACAGTTCTTCCTCCTCACCACGATATGATTAGCTGTCTCTGAGGAGTGAGTGACGACGTCCCTCCCACTCAGCAGCTTCCGACTGACATTTCGCTAAATAGAACTTGAATCTCAAAGGGCTGATCTGTCAAGCAGTTTCAAACTAGAAAAGATCAGGCAGGTTCAGCTTCCCCCCCTCAGTTACATCCTCATTTCTAATTTTCACGTTTTATGCTTCATGCAAGTGTTAATTATAGAGATGAAAGTCAACTTGCCTTTCTTCATCCATTCTTAGCACGTACACAAAATGAAAGTAGAAGTACACATAAAGTTTGCCGAAAAGCAAAAAAGCTGACTACAGCTTGAGGAAAGTAAAACAGCACTGATTGATGCAACACAGATAATCAACATCATCATCATCATCCTTGTCAGCTTCCTCGTCTAATGTAGTAGGATTTTGTTTGCAAAATTACTGACTTTGTCTGACCAGAGATGATATAAAATCGGACTTTGAACTCTATTAGATTTTTATGACTAGTAAAGTCCTCATAGAAAGCCAATTTATACTATATAGTATTATTGAAAGAACTGTGACTTTCATACAAACAAGAAACTTAGTGTCAAAGCCTGAAAAATTTTTAAAATCAGCATGATGATTTTAGATTTCTGAGTCTCCTTCAAATGGAAGGCATTTTGATTACATACAAGGTGATTTATGTAATAAAGAAATAAATATTTGAAAGTGGTGTGTTTCACTGTAAAAGGTACCCTTATTTATGCAGACAAGCATTTATACACAAAATGATTAGTACCCACCAGGTACTAATTAATTGATTGGGAAATGAAACAGCTACAGTACTGGAATGAGAGCTGCCCATTCCCTAATAAATCCAGTATTTGCAGGAAAAACACAGGACTGTGTTGGTCATCCGGAAGCTCCTTACAAATTCCAATGCAGTTTTTGTACATAACAGATGATTATAAAGGATAGATTTACCATGAATGATGTGGTACCACCACCATTCAGTAATTATAAAATTCAGTGCTCACTGCAGTTACCCCAGATTTGGGAGATGCTGGTTTCATTCCTATATCTTTCTGGTCTGTGGGAGAATTCAACTCTACATGTATTTCCTTTGATGATTATCGTAACTGCTACAATAAGAGACATTTTGGACTAGGCCTATTTGATTATTTTTTTTAAGCTCTCACTCCCTGCTGTTGAAACTGTTCCAGATGTTATAAATAATTACACATTCATTAAAGGACTGGAACCTAAACATCAGGCTGGAAGGCTTTTCTGGAACTTTTTTCCTGCCTTTTACAAAAAAATTAAATAAAACTATTCCATCACATTCAGTCACAGAGGAAAAGTTTGTCTGCATGCCAGGATGATGAAGGAGTCTGTATTAAATTTCCTTTAGCATTATCTTGTTAACGTAAGACTGGCAAGACACTGCAGCCTCACTTCTTGTATGCACTTACAACCATCACGTAAGTTATCCAAAGATATAAAATTGGTATTTCAATGCATACTGAGGTATCATTACAATGTATCATGCCACATCCTCACTAGCTTAACTCAGGGCATTGGTTAGAGGTATATTTATCACTATACCTTTCTTGTGGGATGTCCAAAAAAGGCACATTTTCCTTAGTCATCAAATACCTGGGTTGTTGACCACTCTTTTAATACTTCACAAGTGAAGAAAAAATTGCTAGGAAACAGTGCTGTAATTTTTGGAGACAAAAGCCAAAATTTTCTTTTTTTCAGGGGATTATGTTTAAGTTCATGTTTTGGAGTTGGGTGGGCAACTAGTTCTTCTACAAAATGAAAGCTACAGGCTTAACATCCTTCTTGAAGATGAAAAGGAAGCTTAACTGGTCCTATCCTGAGAACTAGAACACTGTGAACAAAATTCTTTCTGAAATTTCTCCATGTGTGTATATATTTACCACAGAGGGCAACTTGCCTTTTTAGAGTAAATCAAGACAAATAGTCTTGTCTTGTTGACCACTGAGGAAACCCGGGTTTGGTTATGGGGTTATTTTCTGAGGAAAACAAATGGGATTTTAGCAAAAATATTGTTGCATAAAACACAGGTAAACAAAGAAAAACAGCAGAGAAAGACATTTGTCTCCCTCTTTTTGTTAGTGCCATGCAAGTGGTGTCCGACTACCCTGTCACAGTTAAGCACGGTTAAGTAAGTTAAGTTACCCAAATGGAAAAAGCAGCATTCTAGAAAGTGCTGTAGTAGCTGGCACACAGTTTGTAAACACCTTAAATTTCTATGAGTCTATTGCCTCCATGGACTTCTCAAGACAAAAGTGCCAAACGAAGATCTTTTGGGACTGCATAGCTTTAGACGAACCTTTACAATTTGTTGTGCCTGAACTGCACTGACTCTCCAAATATACAATACACTGGACCAATGCTTCTGGGGATACTGGATAAAGCTGACATTTTTCCACTCCAGGAAAATAACTGCCTTTCTTAAAGAAGTAGAAGAAATAAGAAAAATGTCATCCCTTTGTTTCACTACTTTTGTGTGTCATTATGGTACTTTGGTCTTTGCCTTTTAAAATCATTGTTCTGCACTTTGGCAAGGCACGGTTATCAGTGAAAATAGCTGCATATTAGTGGAGGGCAAAAACTGCAATTTGAGATTTCTTTGTGCTTGTGGATACTGCATGCTGCTAACAATGTTTTGCTTTATTAAAAGGAATGTATCAACAGAAGAATTAGTGCTGACTCTCAGAATGAAATTTGGGGAACTGCTGGAGTTGTGCATTCACCACTTCTCCATTTCCCTTAAAAAAGCTTATCAACATCTGAAGACAATTTTTTCAACATGCTGTGTAATGCACATTATGCCCACACAAGGTATGAATTCTATAAGATTAATGCAATTTTAAAGAAAATACAGTTACATTATATTAAGCCAAAATTATGTTTAAAAAACTATGACATGAAATATATTAAGCAGCTTTAGAAAGAAAAAACCACGCATGCTTACTGAACTTTTTGGCCTAAATTTTTAGTCTATGTAGCCTGGTCAGAATCAATTAAATCCTCTGAGATTTGAGAATCTCAAACTTATACTCCAAGAGCAAGCCCAAAGAAAGCAAAGAGGAGGAAAGCATAACCCTGTAGCATAACCCTGAAAATAGATTGGTATCTTAAGAGTCTCTGACTTTCAGGAAGCAAAAGACCTCTCAAAAATTCTAATGCTGCAATTCCTGAACATATCTGTCCCTTAACCACAGGAATGCATGAGTTACTGCCTTGGGCAGTGGAACTTTCTTCAGCTGTCCTGCAGAGCCAAAATGCATCACCCACACTCTTTCCTCTGGTCTAACAGGTGTCCCCTGCCCCAGAGTCCCCTCTGACACTGATCCCTCATGCAGCATTACTGATTTTTCTTGCAGTGCACTCGCTTCTCCCTCAGGCACAGTTTTCATGTTGATCCTGACACTTGAAGCCTTACATTGATTTGGGCCACCATGATTACAGAAAAGCCATGCATAAGAACTCAGTTTTTCCTTCAGTGCAGATTGTACAGGTAGCTTCAACAAAACAAGAAACTTTGGTAAATACACCTACATGTGTACATATATATTTATGTAGGACGACATATATAATATATATATATATCTGACACTAATAACAGTCATGGAGGAGCCAGTGTTCCAAGGTCAAACATCTTTTCCATTTCTCCCCAGGTTTCCAAAATAAACATCCCTGAAACATATCTCATTGTATCCTGAGCTTACTGTGCTAACACAACTCCAGGCATCAGGTGCTGCTTGACTGACATTTTATAAACATGAGTGAGATTTTATATCTTGTATTAATTCTTAATGGCTACATGTACTGAATTCAGATTACAGCCTTCAGAGTTTGAAATTAAACCTGTGGTGCATATACAGGATATCTTCTACAGGATATCCATAAGGGATACGCTACTGTAATTGATTTTAACTTTACAAGCCATATTACTTTAACTGTAAAAGCTGCTATCAGAAGTAAAGGAGCAAAAAAAGGTCTAAATAATGAAAATAAAATAAAAAAAACCAACTCCGCAGCCCCGCAGCCCTGATGAACCTCTGAAGAGGCATAAATGTATTTATTTTTACCTGGCAGAATAACTTTCTTAATGAAGAAATTTTTTAACTGATTCTGCACAGTAAGTATGCATACACTGGAGCTGTAGAGGGCTTTACTGACTGCCAAACTCTATGACATAAACTTCTGCCATTTGTAGAAGCCTTTGCAATCCCTTAGCTAGCTAGATGAGAGAGAAAAAGAGGAGAAAAAAAATACCTAAATCACCCCCCCAGAGTCTGAAATCTTGTTTCATTCTTGGTATTACTTCTGCATGGTTTTCATTTGGATTCATTACCGAGGCATGACAGACTGTGCTATTAAAAACAAAGCTCATCCCCTTATATAAAATATGCCTTAGCTGTACGCTTGCTTGGAAAGCATTGCTGTTCTTTAGATTCCAACTTGCAAAATGGAAAGTTCAATTTTTAGTAAGTGTGTCAAGTACTACTATTAAGAGAGAACAATTTGCAAAACGATACCAAGTGCCAGATTTTTTGACAAAATTCACTAATGCAAGCCATTAGCAATCAGTGCCCTAGGGTTTTTTTTTTTCCCCATCTCTTATACCTCTCATGAAAGCATTAAACTTAAATGGAGAAGAATATGGCATGAGAAGGAGTAAGGAGTTGCTGAATTGAGGAGAAACAACCATCTGTTTTGAAGATATTTCCATGGAGAGCACAGGCTGACATGAAAACCAACTTTGGCTACCATATTAAATGGCAAAGTCTGGGTTAACTTTTTTTGTGTCTATAGATGAAAATTAACATCAGACAAGCATTTAAGTAAGAGCAGTAACTTAAGTGACAGCTTAGAGGCTCCTTCAGTCAACCCAGACATCCTTCAGACACAGACTTCAAGTACTATTCCTAGGTTCTATAGATTGTTTCCTAGCAAGTACCATCTACTATCAGAAATTAGTATGAGATGTGCTTTTAGTTATTTAGGCATGAAAACAATTAAAAACAACAAAAAACCTGCAGGTTTCAACTGTGTTTTAAAGTTCAGCAGTGGCAGAAATTGGTAAAAACAGACTGACAAGAAAAGCTACTATTTTCATTCTGCAGTGAAGTATTTATCATGACTTTTGCCCTTTCAGCTAAAGAGTTTGTGTGCAAATTCACTGTAGCTATCTGAAGTGTATTTTCTCTTCAGACTTCCAAAACCACCTGATATGCGTCTCCTTTCCTCAATTTTGTTAGGAAGATTTCCAGAAGAAATCCATAGCACTCTTCTTATGGACTGACAAAAAGCAGTCCTGGAGTGACCCATCCTCCCTATTTACATAAAAGTTCAAGTGAGCTCATCAGTTGGCTGCTTGCTGGAGATTTGTTATAATTGGGGCAGTCCATATGCAAGGCATGTTGGAATTAGATTGAGGGGGGGAATGAAGACATAAAATGTCTGTAGGAGAAGTGTGTAAACATAATATGAAAGTTTTGGAGAAAAAAATACTGGCTTTATAGCTTGACTATAAAGAAAGAGGATGAAATACAACACAACAGACTGTAATAAATGATAATTTCAGCACACAAGAATATGGATTTACTTACTTCTCACCTACACCACTGAAACATAAGAAAACACCCTACTGGCAACTGGAACATGAGTTATTATCTATAGACATGATTTAGCTAAGGTGAGATAAATAAGCTTTCAGAAAAAAAAAGAGGATGAATTAGGTTTCTGAGAGAGAAAAAGCCTTTCAAACCATGTCATATCCCTTGAAAATAAAGTTTTTCATAAAGTTATTGCTTTACACAGTAAAAAATGAGAATATTCATATATAAGGATGTCCTATCATGTAGTGCATTTCAATAAGAATAAAATTAGTGTGCTATGGGCGGTGTTAGGGAAAGTAGATGGGAATTCAAGACAGTAGTTTGCACAGAGAGGCTAGAGGGAGCAAGGAGCAAGGATAGGGCATTTCACAAAAGCATCCAGGGGTGATGGAAGCGTTTCAGGAGGACTGTGATTTTTCACCAAAATTTCAAGGCCTAAACCTGACAAGAAAAACCAGAACACTGATTTCTTGCCTCTGAGTCTACACCACTATCTCCTCAATATTTTTTTTTTGTTCATTTCCCTGAGACAGAGAGAACTGCCATTTCTGCAGAAATGCCATAGCTCCACTGTCTAAAACAAGAGGGAAGGTACCGAGAGCTTTTGGAAACACTAGGTAGCCACTGGACACAACAGAACATGACTCCTTGAAGACAGCCTTGAGCACCTAGTTCAAGTTGGCCAGGGAACAAATTATCAAGCCAAAAGGAAAAAGGACAGTCTAAGCATACACTTCATTTCAAAGGTCTTCAAGGGGGGAGTATAGCTAAGAGTAGCCACAGCATTTCTTCACTGGAGTTCTGCAGTTTGAAAGAAAAAACTATCATACATTTTTGTCTATCCTATTAATGTTTAATGCCATTATTTGATTTGGTGACTGATGAAAGGATTAAGCCCTAAAGGTATAGGGAGTTATAAACCACATCTTGGTAAAGGGGAAAAAACAGTAAGTTTAGCATTTTCTGAGTATTTTCCCACATAGGGAATAATCCTGTGGAAATCTTACTGAGTTAAGGAGAGTTTGTGTTATATTTTCTCAAGAGAAATCACTCTATTTTTACCTAATAATAATGAATTAGGAAGCTGGTCTGAGATTTTAACACACCTGCGGAATTCACTGTCATGTTCAATTGGACTTTAGGAATGCTGAAGAGTTCTGTGAACTTAAATAACATGTCCTTGAAAATAAAATATCTCTTACTAAAACTTATTTTAAGATTATCCTTTAGAATTTTCTTTTCCTAAGACAGACCTTGCTTGCAAAGATACAGGTGTGTTGTTATGGCATCTATTTGGACAAGTTAAACAGAAATTATAACACTATCAAAGCCCATGCTTGGAAATGGAAATTCAAACTGCACTGCCAAATACTGCTTCTACCAAGTATTCAGAAAGAAGATGCCTGCATTTTCCAAAAGTTGCATTTGTAACAGAAAGACACCAGTGCAGAAAACAAAGGCTGTCCATATTCAAGTCCAGTTCAAGACTGATGGGTTGACAGACATTGATGTAGGGATCCTTCATGATAAAGAAGTGCATCTCTTGTTAAAAAGTCTTTCAAAAACACTTTAGAAGCTGTGATCCACCTCAGGCCCATTGGATTTGGTATTCACTGCTTATGCAGTCTTCTTTGTAAGTTATGTTATTATGTAAAGTTCTCTGCAGATGTGACAGTGTAAGATGTTTCTCTAAACTGCGGAATAGCTGAAATACAGCTTACAGAAAACAGCCATTAAGTAGATCAGGCACGATCAGCTGAAACATGATCTGTGCAGATTGACACCAGTGAACAATACAATATGCTTGACTAGCTTCTCTTCCTCCCTTTTCCCCCTAGCTTCTTAATTCTCTATTATACTTCTTTTTCTGGTGCTTCAGGCAATGCTGAGCAATATTTTTTTCCTGTGTGTGTCATTTCAGCTGCCAGGATATAATTTTAATTGTTAGTGTGACTACAAACACGAATGTTTGGGAACTGATGTTTGCATGTGACTTGGGAAGGTCTAACTGACTGGTGAGGATATGTGCTTGTGTCTGGCAGTGTGCACAGGCATGCTCCTCAGCTACGTGAGGCTACACTGACACTGAATGTGACTACACAATGTTTTAAGGTCTTTATTGTCTTTACTTTCTATTTTTATACAATTGTTTATCAGATATGTTAAGTATTTGGAGCTGATTTGCATTTCTATTTTCATTTTCCATACAAAGGCTTTTTTTTCCCCTATCTGAAATCAACAGCACTTAATACTCCTTCCTTTTCTCTCACAATATGAGTTGTTTGCCTTTCCTCAGGCACTTGTCACATTCTGGAAAGACAGGCAAGCTACTAAGGCACTGCTAGCAAGCTGAAGTTGTACACTGCTTTGTTGTGTCAAATTATTTGGCTTTTTCTTCTAATCAGGCAGGATTCCAAGGGCTACAAAGACCTTGTTCTCTGAAGGGGTTTTGAAAAAACAGCTCTTTCCAGATTTATCAAGTCACACTTTTTTGTTCTCCCACTGACATTGGTCTCTCGTGGAAATCAAACATGATACAAAGTTGGGATGCCCCATGCATTATTGTAACAGAATAAGGAAAGTAACCTAAATACCAGCTTCACACTTTTCACAAAATACCCTACAGCTACCAATAGGTAAGGTACTGGTTACACAGTACAACATCTGCTGGTATTTGTTTTAAGCAGAGGAGGTTGTGTCAGGGGAGAATGAGTTTGGGTATTAGAAAAAGGTTCTTCACCCAGAGGGTAGCTGGGCACTGGAAGAAGCTCCCCTGGGAACTGGTCACAGCACCAAGCCTGAGAGAGTTCAAGAAGTGTTTGGACAATGCTCTTGGGCACATGGTGTGACCCTTGGGAATGGTCCTGTGCAGGGCCAGGGGTTGGACTCGGTGATGCTTGTGGGTCACTTCCAACACAGCTTATTCTGTGATTCTGTGATTTTCTCTCTCTAAACTCTTATGCTCTATTATAATGGTATGCAGTTCTTAAATCCTCTTTGCTGTTCCCTTTTGTCTGTTTGCATTTCCCTTTGCAGCCATTTGCTGGGAATATGAGAACAGGTTAAGATAATCAAGTGAAATACAGAACAAACAAGGGGTTTAAGGTTCTGGAGTTCCCATAAAACAGCTGTTTCTTTCTCTATTTACTTTAATATCTGGATTTATGCACTCCCTTCTTTCAACTAGGTAGGTAGCAGACACAGTCTGATTTAAGTGTTCTTCTCTCGCTGTTTCTAAAATCAGCTGTAAATGAACTGTAGCCAGGGGGAATTCTCTCGAGAGCCTGTGCATTCTACTGCTGGAAGAAGAACAAGAGAAGAAAAATGTAAAATAACCTGGGAAAAAAGGAAAGCTAGGACATAACCTCTTATAGGTAGCTTCTAGCTGTTAGAAAGTGTGCCTTCTTTGGAAAGTATACTGAGGCAGTGTTAGGAGGGAAGCCACATACACTGAAAACCTGGTGTTGCAGAGACCCAAAACCCAGCAGGCACTCACTTAGCAGTACCAATATGCTGAAATAGCAGTCCTGCTGTTTAGGCAGAATACAGGAGCATACTGTTAAAATTACTGAGCTGTCTTTTTAAGATGGTGCTTGTATTTGAAGTTCATAAGGCTGACCTTCAGACTAATATCCCTTCTCTGGTCCAACTCTTGAAGTCACTCAAGATATTAATGTTTGTTTATCTGAACTATGCTTGCCTACATGTAAGAAAATATCTACCATGAGTACTTTACAGAGGCCACAAACTGGATATTAAATAGTAATGTTAAACTGTAATAAATTTTAGAAATGGGTCTCATATTCTCCCCTTGAACAGAAACCTTTCATCCTGACCATCTTCAAACAGAGTGGTGACTCAGAAGGCACAGCCCTCAACCTCCACAAGGCTCTTGCTCCTCAGTAGCTAGTAGCACACAGTGCTCAGATAGACCTCTTCCTTTGTCCCATGAAGCAGTGAAAGAGATGCATGCAGCATAAATGTGGGATATTTCCTCTTATTTTCGAATCAGTTAGTTTTGAACTCCAAAGAAAGTACAGGATATAAAGAGTAATTTCCTTTCCTTTGATTCCTGAGTTCCCCTCATTTTAGCTGATGCACACATCTTATCAAGTGATTCAACATGCTAATCAGTACCAGAGAGATTCTGCTCTGGCAAGTCTCAAAATTTAGAAACATAAAATAATAGATGAGCACCTTCATAAAACTGGTAACTGATTGCTTGTGCCTTTAGGGCCTCTTATCTCAAGATAACAGCATCCTATACTAAGCAGCAACATTGCTGTCAGCACTATTTGCCACCAAGACACCTCATCCCTTGTTTCTTTCACTTGATCCCAATGGCTTATCATGATCTCTTTATGGAACCTCCAGAGAGAAAAACTAAACAAAAGAATTCAAACAGATTTCCTCAAAATTCATCCCTTAAAAAATTAGGTAGACTAAGTGGATTTTTTTTTCATTTGGTAACTTTTAAGCAACTTACAATTCTCAAAAATCCTCAGCAGTGCTGTCCAGTCAGTCAGAGTTTTATTTAACTATTGACTTTAACAGGAGTACAGTTAGGTCAACACTAAGCACTTTGAAATTTCACCCTAAACATGTTGGCCTAATTTCTTTCTGTGAAGCTCTCCAAGTGCAAATGAAGGTTTTCATTCAGTTGATACCTGTAAACAATCCCAAGGATGCTTTTGCATTCTTTCTATCCCTATTCCAGTAAAAAAAAAAAAAAAAAAAGTCTTTCTGTCTCTCTTTTCCTGCTACCAGTCCTTGTGCCAGAGAAATAGTTGTTGGATTCTGAAATATGCTGACCCAAGTCATGTCTTATCCTGAATGTGTCATTTTATAATTTGAAATTTTATAGCTATAATATGGAAGAAGAAAGGGGTCTTTGAGAATATCACCAACATGTACGAGAATTCTATTTCAGTAGGATTTGTAAAAAGAATATGAATTTAAGTCTTGCCACAAATTGTATTTCCTTCTGTGACAGCTGCCCTTCACTCTGACTCTTCTGCTTTGAAGATTAGCTGAAAGGTCTGAAGAAGGACACAACGAGCTCTCCAACCACATCGTGTGTCACATAAGGCATGGAAGCGAATGGACTCAGTTTGGGAAAGAATATATATTAATTCCAGGAAAAAAAATGCTCCTAAGTAAAGCTAAATATTTTGCTTGTAACTCTGAGGCAAGAATTGACCTGCGATTTTATGAGAAAGGCAGAGACACATTTTGAGTTGTATTTATACATGTTCTTAACACTAGAATCCAATTAGCAATGTCTAGAAGGTAAAACGACAAATATTTGGCAGGATGGTGCTTCATATTTTGTTCTGTATCTTGTCCAAACAAGTTTGCAATTACACTTAGAGAAACCTGTTTCTTATGTTACTACACAACCAGCCAAAATTAAACAATAGAGTGTGATTGTACTTACCATCGCACAGAGATACCATCAGAGGTTATTCAAGAAGTGGGGTTCTCTACTGAAGAACCTGAGCACATCACTGCTTATGACCTGGTTATTTTTGGTATCACTTTCCTCCTTTCCAGTAACTCTGTGAAATGTATTAAGTCACCCCAAATGACGTGCATCCTCTACCCATGTAAAACATCAGTCGCATCATTTGGAAAACTAAAAGCTAATTTAAAAATTCTTTCTTCAACAAAAGTTACTTCTGGAAAGAAAAAACAAACCCTCTAACAACAACAAAAACCCCCAAAAGAGGTGTTGGCTGACAGAAGCAATGAGGTTATTAGCAACAGAATCAGAAACACTCATGGTAAAAAAGAAAGAAGATAAATTAAACATTCATATTTTATCTCAATTTCTGAAATATATGTTCTTAAGCCCACTTTGAAGTACATGATTAAATTCTCCAAAACCTTTTTATCTTTCCTTGATTGCTAAAGTTTGCTATCAGTGCAGAGCGTGTAGCTGATATTGTATATCATCAAACTTGTTTCTTTATCTTCAAAAGTAACATCTAAACTTGTTATGAATAAACATAAACAGGATGCCTGTTCCTCGTTTATTAAATATAAGCTGTAATAGAGAGAGAGTGTGCATACTCTGTAGCACAGTGGCAATGGAAAATGTGTTCCCAGCTTGAGAAGAAACATAGGCTACTGAATTTGGGGCATGTAGAGGAATACGTGATCTGAGCGGAAGAAGGAACAGGATTTTGAAAAGGAAGGATATGTACAGGTCTTCAGGGAAGCCTTATGATAACGAAATGACACCTGATTTTTGCCTGTTTGTTTGATGGCCTTCAGGATTTAAGAAGAGTGGGTGGAGATGATGATGATGACGGAAGTTGACTCCCTCTGGCCCAGTGACTGTATAGGAAGTTGCGACCCAGAGGGTGGGGTAAGTACAAAACATGAGAAAAATGGAGGCACAAAAATAAGCAAAGAAAGTCTCCAAAGACCCATAGCAAAATATTCCAATATAAGGAGACATAAATGTATCAATAAAGTATAATGAGCAATTCTACATTGCTGCCATAGCTACGTAATTTACAGAGTTGCCAAAAGATAATAGTTTTGAAGAGCCTGCCAAAAGCCTGGTAATTTGCATATAATTGTCAATAATGCTTTCTCATTTACTAGATGGAAGTTTGCTTTCAGAGGATAGAGTTATTGGAATTCAATTTGCAGTCTCTGTTTTTATGACTTTTCTATACAGTACTGTATTATTTAGAAATAAATAGGGAATTTTAGATGCAGTTTTCCATCTCCTGCCCAAAGGCAAAAAATAGAGAATATCTTTTCACTTGAAACTAATAAAAATAGAAAGAAAATTATTTAAAAAGGGAAAGTACAACACCTCTTTGGGTTTCAGCCCATCTTCTCTGGAAACACTTCTCAAATTATTTATCTGTAGTTTCAATGAAATATCCTGATCTATTTTGCAGCAAGGTCAGTATTCAACTTTTGATTCACTAAACCCATGGGGGTGGATTTATTATGGGTGTGAGCTACCTCACAACCATTACCTTACAAAACCAGATTTTGAAGTGAATTGGATGGTGTTAAAAACACACTTAGACTCAATATCATATCCTAGATTGGGATAGTGGTTTCCAGTATCATGCACAATAACCATTCTTTGCAGGGATATGACTGTGGATGAAATCCTCATCCTCCTGAAGCCATGGCAATTCTCCCAGTGTCTACAACAACAGCCAGGATTTCAATACAGAACGTTTGTTTGCATTGCTGAGAGGAGCTTTTATGGTTAACATGATAATATTGCATGTATAAAATATGTGCAAACTATTGAATCACCACTTGAATGGAGCAGAAAATATTTTTAACTAATTAACCACCATTTTCTCAGTTGTAACTAAAAATCTGCAAATTAAGAATTTTTCTCATTTTTCATGTAATGTGGCAAAATGAATAATCGCAATAAATCAAAATAAATATCAATTCTATACATATATACACAGTTGCTCTCTGTGCTCTTTTCCTTTTGCACTAAGAAATCTTGATTTTATGCATTGACATTCACTTGTGTAGTCTCTGCAATTAAGTATGTAAATTTGAAAACTTCATCTATAAATGATGGAATAGATATTTCCGTAACACTTTGCGTACATAAAACTTCCTGACAGTCTGTGACTAAATGAAACATGCATGCAAATAAAGCTCCTATCTTTGTGTTTAAACTCAGGATTCCATGGCATTCAAAACTTTGGCAAAACATGTTATCAACCAGCAGTTCTGTTTGGAGTCTTCCAGACATCTGATCCTGTATTTTTACCAGGTTCATCTTAACCAGCTGATCCGCCTCAGCATTAAAATACGTTTTCATATTCCTATCTCATCCTCCAAAAGAGAGAGAGACAAAATAGCATGTGCTTCCTTGATTAGGGCTTTATTTTGGAATGTATATTCTAATTTATTTCTCCAAGGCATAACTCGATATTCAAGGACAGCAAAGTCACTGAGATGACACTTCTGACTCTGCAGATGTAAGTGTACTAACAGTGACATTTTGGACCAACACAGGCTTGAGTGCAGTGAGGTATAAGTAACCTTATTTTGGGAGCTCATTCTGACACAATAGGATCATGGAACACCTTTGCACCTACCAGCAAAATGCAGTGACAATCTACAGCCACTCCCATAAATCTCAGAGCAGAGCACAGAATGATCCCCCACTAACTTGTGAATATGAGCTGCAAAGGAGGTCAAGTCTTGCATCAGCTTTTTAAGATGAATGGAACACCAGCTCTGAATAGAAAGATTTAATACCAGAGTGAGCAGTTAACTAGATAAAACCACAGGGAAGATATTGCTTTGTAAATACAATCCCTAGTGCTTTCTTCAAGATTTTCACCTTTTCTACTATTATTCTGCCTCAAAAGAGAAAGAAAGAAGAACCTATTGAAAACTTACGATTGTAAAATATTTCTTTCATAAATAATATCTCTATGCAAGGCACTGCTTTAATATGTCAACTGTAACTTGGATTGTATCTTTCAATCTATTGTGTGCTGCACGTGTGCTGTAACAGAAACAAATAATTCATGAGTAGAGCTCTGTGTGATACACATGATATATGAACCCCCCTCTGAAGTGTAATATATGCCATACCTTGTGGTACCATGGTATGATTTTTTTACTGCATATATTATCTATTTAAATTTTATTTATCTTTCATGACAAGCTGGGTGCCCATGGGCTGCTAAGTATTCAAAGCATTGATAACATACAGATTTTTTTCTCCCCCAGGAATAGTACATTTTCTGTAGTATCAATTTTGTGGAAGTATTTGTGAACACTGAACATATTCCATAATAATTTGAGCAGTAAAAATTGGACTTATTTCCAGAAAACCCCAAATACAGTTTTGAGATTGTTAAGAAAAATACTTAGACATTTCACATTAAAATAGATTGAGCTACTATTAAACAGAGAGGGAGGGAGAAGGCAATAGATAGAAAAGGGCTGTGTGCCTTAAGCTATCGTGATGGTATCCTCTTTACTTGGTCCCACAAGTTTTTTCTTTGATATGGTCCCTAAACAAAAGACTCATTACTCAAAAACTACTGCCCTTGGTTGTCCTGCTTGGATATCAAATCTCTTTCTGCTACTTTTCACTATACTTAGTCTCATCCCTTCAGATGTGCTTGAGTTTGTTCTGCCTTAACAGGGCCTTGTAAGCCCATACTGCCATCCCTCAATATCCTGCTCACCACAGACAGCAATAATGTATTCCTGCAGTTGAAAAAAAATTTTTTTCATCTGTTTCTGTATTCCTGAGGGGAACTCTGCAACATTTCCTTTCTTTCTCCTCTCCCTCATGTGAGTACGCACATTAATTTTTAATGTGTCCTTTTCCGAATTTATGTAGTACAGGAGAAGTCCATGGAGGTGGATGAGATCTAGTGCTCGCAGAAGGAAGCAAGGCTAGACAAAGAGGTTTTCAGGAATGAGATAAAACAGCAGCAAAAAATAATACAGTTGAAAACCTAAAGCTAGCTAGACCCAAGAGAGGGATAAAATGTGCACTTTCAGTAAACTGTACAAGCTTTACAACTTCTGCCTCACTCCCACAATGTCTTAGAAACAGACTTGATCATGTGTTGTTTGCGTACCAGACAGCTGTAACTCCGTAAAGATGCCCTAGAGATCCATTAAGCAGTGTGAAGAATGTATTTGTGGGTGTATGGGTTGAGAGGGATCAGGGACTTCAAGGAAGCAGAAAACACAGTAAGAAACAGGCAATGTAGTGACTACCAGGAGTGTCCACTTGGGTGTTCCTTATCCAGCATGAAAATAGGCCAGATTTACCCAGAAATCTGCTGGATTTAAAGAGCTGTAATTTCTTAATAAATTCTTTTCTGTTTCACACCTTATCTGCATATTTTTACTTTTAATGAATTTCCATTATATACTGGCACCTGAAAGAGAATTAGTGTCATCGTTACAGTTTCTTGCAACATATTAGCTTTTAGCTGCACTTTTGTTAATTATTTTTCTTGACAATAAAGTATTGTTGGGATAACACAGAATGGTGTTAGATTTGGCCTTTCTATACAGCCAGTCTGGCAGCACATCTGTTCAGCTGCCACAAGCAGCCACTTTGCTGCAATCAGTAACCCCAAGGCTGCGAATCTACTGTCCTTCCTGCAACCAGTGATGCCCACATCCGTCATCCACAGCCAGTACCTCTCCACATGAGAAGTCCTCCGTAGCACTTCAGTGCTAGGTTCCCATTATCTTTCACAGAAAACATGGACACGCTCGTGCCTAGTGATGCCAATGCTGTACCCTGAGGATTCATCCTTACACATAGTGAAGACGCCTGCAACATGAGCACAAAGACTTAGGATCTGGGACAGACTACTGGGTCCCATTTTTTAGGATATAAATTTTGTAGCTCTCCCTTAACTCACAAAAAAAGTCGAGCAAGCACCAGATGAATTACAACAAAGAAATTGCTTCAAAACAAGGAAGTACACATTGGCTGGTGCCTTTGAGACCTCTGAGGTTATAAGGGAAGAACAAAGCTTACATGCATGATATTGTTTCAGCACAGCAGTGACCCAGGACACCCTCCCTGTTACTGAACTAGCACCCAACAGCTTGCTTCAAATTCTTGTAATGAGCTTTGCCCACCACGTTTGTCCATCATATCTGCTCATGGCTCTAAAATGGTGGTTTATTCAAATACTTCCAGCTCTTGCTTTACACCAAGGTAGAACGTATGGGCAGAAAATACAGTCCTCATCTCCTGTTCTGAAATAAAAACTAATTTCTTAAATTTTAGTGTCCCATGCTACAGAGATAAGCAGGTAAAAGCTATTACAATTTCCCTATAACAATGTAAACACTCACTGATGATAAAATGACTGGTGCTATCATGCTTCCCACAGCCTGCACTCCATGATTCTAATAGCTGTTAATGTTTCTTAAACATTTTAATTGTTCAGCAAAATGTCATAACTGAGAGAGATGGAATGGATGAACATGTTAGATAAATCAGAAAAGTTCCATGGAAAGTGTTGCAGTTGGGAAACAATACCATTAAAGTAATTTATTTCTTTCTTTACAGAACTCTCCAAAATTGCTGAGTGACAGGTTATCATCCTCTTTCACTGATAATATTTTTGTCAAAAATACAAAGATCATTTGGGGAGTTTTTGGTGTTTGGTTTTGGGTTTTTTTTAATCTTTCACCATAGAAAAATATTCTAAATACATCATACTAAGAAAAGGAAAACCCCAGTATTTTCAGTGTGGGAGATGTTACAGTGCAATTCTACAACAGGTAATGCCTGTCTAAGATATGGGCAGAGACCAGCAGCTCCTAGGTACCCTAATGTGCCACATTACTTGTCCCTGTATGCCTTATAATACACTCAGTATCAAATTGTACTTTGTACATCAACAATAATTTTTTGTCTGTTTCTCCAAGGCATCACTGATTACAAAATTCAAATTTTGATTTGCATTTCAAATATTGTAAAGGACATTGAGGACAATGAACCTTATCTGTGTACTCCTTTTAGATGTGTTAGTCCATTCTGATACTGTCAGCTTAACAAAATCATATCAAATGTGTTTTTCACTACTGTACACTCTTCAGATTAAGCTTTTGTACCCTTTTTTTTTTTTTTTGGATGGGGGGACGAGGATATTCTGACTTTTTGTTTGTTTGTTTGTTTAAAAGATCAACACTCAAAATTCTTACGTTTTACAGTTAGATATCCAAGCATTGGGATCTAAAGATTTATGTTTTAATAGAGAAGCTATCTCTGTAACAATGCAAAATGGATAAATGCTGGAAATATGCACTTACATGTGACTTCACCTTTGCCAATAAAGACTGCAGAGTCAAAGCTATTCTTAACATCTACTAATATTGAAAAACTTAACAGGACAATTGGCAGGGACAAGGAAGTCACAAATGCAGGAGAAGGCTTTGCTTTGACTTAAGGATATTTACAGTTCTATATGGTAAAACAATGATAAATCTTATCTGATATAGTTACATGATAAAAACCTAATAATCTAGTGAGTTTACTTGCAGGATGACTTGTGAAATAACACTGGAATAAGGGATTTTTTTTTAAGTTTCAAAAGGGCAGGCTTGGGTAACTAGCAAGAAAAGATGGTGAGATTAAAGAGTTCAAGTCCTCCACTACAGCAGATGGCAAAGGTTTTTCAAGGCAAATATTAAAAACTTACTTAGAATTTCCAGGTTGGGCAGGCAACAGGACAAAATATGAAGGGAAAGGCATCAACTGCAGAAGGAAATAAAAGTATTTCCAAAAGCAGAATGAAAACAAGCATACATTTTGGAAATCTCAAAGTGTACAGATCAACCAAGATTTATTAGAATTGAAGCTGAGCTCTTAATTCTGGAGGAAGATTTAATAAACAGCAAAAGTTTCTTAAGCCATAAAAGGGAAAGATGAAAAATGAAGAAAGAAACTTGATTTCTGCAGACATTCAGCCAAAATCAATTTAGTTATAGTCCCCAAATAAAAATGTTGCTTCGGTGTTCATTAAGAACATTAGTACTTAACAACAGAGCAACGGAAGAAGAAAAAAAAAGGAAATAAGAATATTATTCATCATATTAGGATTGAGAAATCCTAAGCACTGAAATGCCTTGGGTGGGGAAATCCAAATTTCCAGTACAGATATGAAATAAAGAAATATAGCACATGAGAAAAGGATTTAATGAATCTATCAAAGTGAGTTGGTATTTACGAATACAGAACAATCAATCTGTATTTAGGAAAGGGGAAAATAAAATGAGAACACATAAAAACCAGTTCTCTGACTGTAGTAGTATTATCAGCTTAAGAAGAACTTTAAGAAGAATATTCCTTGAATGAGAAGCAAGATGAGAGGGAAAAAAGATAAGCCCTGAGACCACCATGGATTTGGTCAGACAAAAAATCTAATGTGTTAGGAAGATGTGGATAGTGAAGTTCTGTGAATATCTGCTTTGAATGTCTGTTTTCTTCTTGCTAATATTTGTGCATATTAATGTTTATATGTTTCTGGGACACAAAGCTTAAAATTATTATCAAAAGTGAAGAGAAAATGAATACAAATACAGCACAAAGTAATTAAAAACCTTTTTGTGAAATCAGTATTAAAAAAACTTTCATTTATAAAAAGTCCACCTGTAGCTACTACCAGGATTTTCTGATAGAAGAGTAGGTACAAATTATGTGGCAAAAAAATTATTTTTGGGTGCACACTGTTGATTACAAGCTACAGGTTTGGAAAAAAGGCCAATTGGTGGTTCTTCATGAAACCACTCCTGGGAATTAGGCATAGGTATCCCCCAAGCCAGGCTCCAGCACACTCCTCAGTCATGAGCTAAAGCCTGTCGGTGTCTCTAGAAATCCCTGAGTGGTTACAGAGAGCTCAGGACTCTGCTCCTTGAGCCCAAGGCTCCTCCTCCTCTTTGTTGATACTTCTGTCTTCAGTTTTCTGTTCTGAAAAGACCCACCAAACTATATTCCAGTTCTGCCTGCTCATTACTCCAGACCATCCCCATGTAGGTTCCTCATCCACAAGCCACAGTGATGAGGCAATCTTGTCTTTCATAATCCCAGAGGACAGCTAAAAGCACGTTTTGATGATTTAATATCTATTTTCCAGCAGTATTTGTAGTGGGGTGTTAGAAATTAACATACAGTGGCATTATTATTCTTTTGGAAGCCCAAGAAGAAAGCAGTAGCATGTTCTTCATGTCTTCAAGCACACCTATCAAAATAACCATGGAGCACTGTGTCACACGTCCCTAGCGTGCTGCTCCAGGCAGCTACAAACAAGAGGCCTTAACGCAGCGTTTGGTGCCCGAGGCACCGACTCTGGCGTGCCCCAGGTCAGAGAGAGTCCAGCTGCGTTACTTCTGCCCGTCGCAGAAGCGACTTTGGGATCAGGAAAAGAGCTGCTTGCTGAGCTAGCTAGCTGGCTTCTATGCAGAGGGAACACGGCAGGAGCTGATGGGATCGGCTCACGTTAGCTCGGAGACAAAGGAAGAAAGAGGCTGTTCTGGTCTGGCTTCTAACAGGTTTATTGTTAGAAGTTTCGCAACCCGAACGAACTCGGAAGACTGGAATCCAATATGATGGGATTGATGGGATTGATGGGATCCGATACTGAGGCTTGTCTTCAGTTTTATAGGGAATTTGAAAACCCCAGTGAAAGGGGAAAACAACCAATGAGTTACAAGCCAGGGGGAGGATACAATTTAACAAGAGCCACTGGGGGGGAAACCGAGAGGCGGGAGTTATAACAGTGAACCAATGAACAACCGAGTAACCGAGAATTTTCCCGAACCGGGGGAGGCGGCTTGTACCCGGGCACCACCTGGGGGGGTGCAGCTTAGGCTTCTGAGCCGCCCATCGACCCACCCTCTGAGTCTGCCTCTTCGGGAAACTCAATCCAGGGGAGGGGCTGGGATTGATTGGCATCTCGCTGCCCCAGCCCCGCAGTGGGCTGGGTCACACCCACAAGGCCTTTCCCAGAAGTTTCTGGTGGGTGCACAAACCTTGCACTTTTCATTACATTTCCTGCCAGTGGGTAAGTCTAACTACACACAACCTGAAGAAGCCAAGTGCTTAGCTGATGGGAATTGAATAATTCCTGTGCAAAAACCATCTGTTTTGCCTGGGTGAGAGGAGAGTGAGAGGGGTAGCCACACACAACAGTTACAAAAGGAATTGGAATAAAATGTCCACAGCTTCTCAGCTTCTACAAGAATGGTTTGGTCTGTCATCACATGCAGCTTGAATACAACAAAACTAAACAACTTTGTTTGACAAACACATCATTTCCTGGCTGGTCCCTTTGCCACGTCCCACCCGCCAGCAACTCAGCTGTACCACACCCAGTGAATCACAGAGAATGTAGATTAAGACCATGAGTTCTAAAAAATTTACCGATCTTTACCATGAGAAATCTGGTTTTTTGCTGACAGTGTGCAAACAAGGTTCACTTATATACCTGAGGTTCACTTACCAGCTGAATTATTTACTTTTCAAACTGTGACAAAAGCTTAGGCACAAGTTAACTGTGTGCATCCATGCTACAACTGTCAATCTGAAAAAGTCCAGTCCCACAAGAATTGCTGGCAACAGTGGAGGGAATTATATTGCTACTTAGCCCATGTAGCAATAAAGCCTTTCCCCCTGGTAGCATCTTATCTCACTTGCTCCCCATATTGGATGTTACCTCTTCCAAAGACTTTCTGATTTTCAGTCTGAACTGTAAGTCTACATCTGACCTGTGAGTGCACAGGAATTCCCCCCAAACTATGCCAAATTTTTAACCATGTCCTTGCTTTCCCTTCTGGATTTCCACCTCTCCTCCTGAGGCTGCTTCTCTAGCTCAATATGAGCAGCATGCTGATGCTTCCTTCACTGTAAATGTAGCACAAGATTAGCCACTCTTAATGAATTTCAACATACTAGTTATAAAAACATCAGAATGGAGAGTTCCTTATAGATAAGAAACCATTAATGTTGTAATAATGGTATGTATTTACAGCTGTCATGCTGAAAACTTTTTGAAAATAAATTAAACGTGGTCTTTTATAAGGGCGTAAGAATGACATTAGCAAAAAATTAAAATGCATTTCACATAACTGCCAAAAAGGTAAAGCAATAATGACAGCTGTGTTATCAATCTCTGACTATGCCTTATTAAGTAATTTAAATATTTTTAACATGAAGCATATATTGAATAAAAAGAACATGTGCCAAACCAAAAATTAAATTATAAATAGCATGTAACAAAAGGTTAGATATTCTGAAAAAATTAACTGAAGATAAAGTTTAAATCAAAACTGAAAGTATATTGCAAGTTGACAAATGATGCTGTTAAAAGTCAGCAAGATCTAATATAGAAGATACCAGAGAGAAAAAAGCAGTTCAGAAATGGTTCTTACTATATTTATAGCTCCTACAGTTTAGGAAAGGAAAAAAGTAGACACAATTTATAAACAGAATTGATATTCTGGGCAAGTCTACAAAAAGAAGTCAAATCTTATAAATGTGATTGCGCATGGTAAAAAGCAGGCAGTTGCTTTTGTGCTTGCTGTAATCTAAAATTTAGGTCACTGGACTGAGAAGTTGTAGTCTTATAACCTGTGCTCCGCCTGACTTGCAGAGACCAGGGACCAGTTGTTTCAGGGATTTTTTTGATCTGTACTATAAACAAAAAACCCAAAATTAAAATACCTGAAGATCTGCATTTAAAAAAACCTCATACAATCCATGAGAAAAAAAGGTCTAGTTTTGATCTGATAGGTGTTAATTATACAATAAATTATAATGAACATTTTAAAACTCTCAAACTGTATTGTAGCATAGGGAAAGAGAAGCAATATTTGAGACATGAAGTACTTATGAGCAGAAAACGTACACAACAGGATTAAAAAGAATCCTTTTTGACTTCTTTGTTTGTAATGAAAGATTAGTATGCATCCAGTTATGGGGATGATGCAGGCAGAGAAATACAAAGGCAAAGTCTGGGAACACCAACAGGAATTGTGGATCTATAAGTCATCTGTGTATAAGCGATAACATAAGCCATAGGAATGAACAAATGCATGAACAGGCTGGTAAAAAGAAGTATTAAAATGACAACAGCAAACAATGAGACAATAAATGTAGCATCCAACTGCCCTCTCCTACCTGAGTCAATCACCTGACGTGCGTGTTCAGAAACACACAGCACAACAGGAGTGCACTCCCCTGGACATCAAATACTGACGACGAAGTACTAGGCACTGCAAGAGCATCTTCTGTGCCTGATCCGTTATGTCCAATGCTAATGACAGATCAAACAAAGCCAGATCACATGAAACACACTTGATTTAATACATGAAGGTAATTAAAAACATTTAGTTATATAAATTCGCTTGAGTGGCCTGCTTTTATCCCTTACTGAAGGGGGTTGAAACACCCTTAAAGAATGTGAGAAGAGATGGCTTAGGCAGTACTTCCAAGACCATCAAGAAAACAAGAGTCACAATCAAACAGGACAGCAAGCATTAACATTATTTGATTTCTTCATTACTAGAGTGCTTAACTGTGGGTAACACAAAGGTTAAACACAAAGTAATTTTGACTAAAACATCACAGATTGTCATCAAATGAAAAGGGAAAGTATCCAAATATTCCCAAAGATGTAAAAATGTTCCATGTTGTGTCTTATCTCTCAGGGCACATCACATCATAAATAGTTATAATTTAATTTAAAAGATAAAGGATGATGTTCTGGGATGCATATGTTTCAGAACAAAGAGCAGTGAAATATATGTCTAACACATTAAGAGAAATACTGAAGAGCTACTTGTGTGTTACAATTACTTCATTCAAGCAAAAATACAGCACCAGACTAAGTTCCAGCAAGATTCTACATTCCTGTTAAACTGTGCAGTCCACGTAGGTGTATTTCTGTGTCCCTGTTTTCCCCTTGAATGCAAGAACATTTCTGTGAGTCAACATCCCATCTGGAAGCTAAATTTGTTTCCTTGAGTCCTGGAGTATGTATTTATCATCCTACCACAGAGGCTGCTTCAGGACAGATGAGAAGAAATAGATCCTACTTCTATAGGATGGAAGAGCAGCTCAGGACTGTCATGACACAGAGAACCTCAGAGTGTTCCCTTCCCCAGGCTGTGCTCTCATGTCAGCTGCAGTGAGCAGAGTACATAATAATTACAACATCTTTGGAAGATACTATGCTTTTCTTCCCAAAGCTGGATATACTAACTTCTAGTAGAAAGAAGACTGATTGACCTCAGTATAGGCTAAGAGGTGAACCACTTGCACAGACGTGAGGGGCAGGGGATGATAGGGCAGGGGTAAAGGATGGGGGGAAGGAAAAAGCAAAAAATAGTAATTGTTGAAGAACAAAACCAAAGCTATCATTTAAATTAACTGTCATTAATTTGAAAAGAGAGAGAAAATAAATTTGGTGTATAACAGATAGAGAGTCTCATTTTAAACAAGAGTATCTTCAAACTTTTCCATTTGCTGTCAACATCTCTCTAAGTGCTATTGAACCATGGAACCATCAAATAAATGAAAGCAGGATGTTAGACTGAAGTGGGAAGTGAAGCGATAATCTGAAGGTCGTGGTGACAGAGGAGGCACAAAGTGACCCTTGTTACGCAATGGCACCAAACATTGAATAGTCAACAAAGCTATCATGTTAATAAAAGCAAAGTACTACCACTGTAGTCTGTGACAAAATGAGTTATGACTCACAAAGGCAAATATTAATGAGAAGCTGCCTATCAGAAATCTCTTACTTGACACAACTTTGAGAAGTGTCTCATATGTAAACTCTCTTCGAAAGTGTTTTTAAATAAACATCTAGAAGTCATTACACAACAGGATGCTCCGGAAGACTGCTAAAAAGCCTTGCTTTTATGTTTTATGGGTATTTCGTGCAGCAATGGAGAATATTTCAGATACCAGTCTGAAGTTTAAAGAAAGTCCCTGACATACAATAGTTACCAGTAAATATTTATTTGTGTGCATTTCCATTCCATTCTGTTTCTGTGTATTCATGTCTTCTGAATCTTCCTTGCTGTCTGAGTCCAGATCGGTAACCAAGTATCATATCCTACCTTTATTCCACAGTTGGAAGGACAGAAAGGAAAGAGACAGCGAAAACCCTACTAACTCCTTTATTTTATGTATCATGCATAGAGGAAACCAAAATGTCATGTCTTAACAACATAGTTATTTTTTTCCCTTCTTTTCTTTTCCCCTTTGCTTACCTTCCTCCCAACCCAGTCACTAGGCCATTCAGACTAAGAGAATACCAAGGGAAGTAATACTTGACAGAAGCTTTCTGAACAAAAGTAACTCCAGCTGGCCAAGCAAAAGTTGTCTGTAACTGTGCAGGTGGTGGAGCTGCATAAGGCAGCATCCTCAGGGTCTTATTCCCCCTTATCTGTTCACGTTACTTACTGTTTATTCCTCAGGCTCTGAAGGCAAAATGAATTGCAGTTTTCAGACTGTAGATTTTATTTATGTGTATCTAGAATGGCGTTTATATTTATATAAATCCATGGTATTACGCAGCTGTTATTTCTAGATTAAGCTGAAACACTAAAATGATCTGCATCGATGTTTACATGGGGCCAGCACCATAACTGCACACAAGCTTGCACTCCAGGGGCTCACAGGTGTGTGGCAGAAGAGAGAACAGGTTTTGAACAGCTTTGCTCATTGCTCAAAATCAGAAAATAATTTCTGCAAAAAATAGCTCAGTGGTAGTGACTCACAAAATTACGCTACTTTTTTTTGAATATTTCTGTTCACTGATTAAATAAGCAAAAGTCTTAGATCCCTCTGTGACTAATAACCACGCTTGGCATATCATAATGTTGTACCTCACAAAGTTCCCCAGATTATACTAAAAAATCAGTTCCCTCTGTTTTACAGAATCCATTAATCAGAATTGCTGCACATAGCAAGTACAATGACTTTTTATAACAGCAATACTCTCTTAGTTGCCTTTCTTTCCTAGAAATGGACCTCTGTACATATCATATTGAGAAGAAGGATTGTTCTGATAGTAAAAAACTAGAAGAAACATCTGCCCACTAAAGACACCAATTCATGTTTTTAACAAGCCATACTGTGGTGAAGTAGAGCCTCTATCAGGGCTTTTGCACAGATGGTAGCACAGATTTTAAAATTATTATTAGATTATTAGATAATTGGGCTCCTCTCAACCCAAATATAGCCCATCTTAAAACATCTTTTGAGCAGCACTGCATTATAAAAGGGTTCCTGAAGTGATCTGAAATAGTATTTTTCTTTAAAATGGATGGTATAGAAGGTTAGAGAAAGACAAGTAACATAAGCATGTGAAAATAATGGAAATAAAAACAAATAATTTATTATCACTCTTAGAAAGAAAGGTTTCCTAACAGTCTATGCCTATATATATATATGAAATAAACCCTGCAAATTTTAAATAATATTTTACATACACTTAACACTGAACTTCTGAATTATCAAGATACTCAGAAAGGAAAACCCACATGGTTTTCTTTGCATTGTGCAGGTAGCAACTTCATTTGAGAACTCCATCCTGTAATTTCTTGCTGTTCAGTGTAGTGAACCATTAAAAGTGAAAGACTTTACTGAGCTGAACAGAAATAAAAACAAGGCCCTTATGACAGTAAAAATCATGCCTGAAGCAATAGCTTTCTATACATCTAACTCTCATCTCTCCCATTATATGTGATTAGTCGCAAGCGGATCCTTATACATTTATTCTGGTATCATTTTCCACACTTGTATCCGACAAAGTCTTTTACCTCCTTGCTTCCCCAAGTTAGCTCTCTACCTGTTGGAAGATGGCGTTAGGCAATGTGCTCACAAGTTCATATCAAGGATTTTGTTACTTTGAAAGTATGTATTTTATGTGTTCTGGAAAACATTCATTCCACAAACATTATTGCATGTTAGCAAATTTACTATCAGGTTAACCTGCCTATGGCAGCTACCTCCATCATCACAAACTCTAGTCCCTGGTTGAGAAGTGGGAGTAAATGACTTAGAAAGTGATAATAGAGGTCGTGCCATTCAGTGGGATGCCACTTCTTGTTTTGCTTATCATGATCGAATTCCTATCCATCCGTTCCTCCCACCTCTTCTCTATGGCAGCTTTGGTGGTCTGCTGCATACTGAGCAGCAGATGTTCTTTTCTTCATATTACATGCAAATTTTTCAAGCAGCTGCACAGAGCTGATATTATCATATGAGAAATATCATGACTTTGACTTTCCCTACTGCCACTAATTCACTTTCCTGATTTTCTTTGGAGCCTAAGAATTTACGTCTATAATAATAATAATAATAATAATGATGATGATATGGTCAGTGGCTTAAACATTGCTAGGAGGGAGTTTTCCCAGTTATGAAAAAACTATAAAGAGGCTGAGACCACCCAAACCCAGCCGTCCTTCACCTGACTGCAACTTTGGGCTGGGACTTAAGCTGCCTCCCGGAACTTGAGATGCCATAAAGGTGCCACTATTGTTCAATTACCTCTGGTCTAGGGACAAGGAAACAAGACCAAGGGAAGAGAATGGATCCACAGGAAAGCCAAACTCAGCAGCTGTCCTGAAAACCAGCTTGGGCCGGGCTCGGCCTGGGGGAGGCCACAGCACACCGGCTCATCTGCTGAGGCCACGTTTGCACACACTCCCCCACAAGCAAGAAGGGAGGAGGAGGAGGAGAGTTTTGGGGCTGTGGCGGAAGCTCTGGTCACAGGCAGTGAGCACCCATCCTCCCTCACAGAAATTGGCTCAGCTCTTAAAGCCGCGCAGGCCGGGAAGGCCACGTGCACGGGACATTCCCGTGAGGGACACCTGAGCAGGTGTCATCATCCATCAAAGAGCCCCAAAGCGCTCCCCAGACTCATTGCTGAGGCTTTGCAGCAGAGCACTGCTCGTGATGCAAAGCGATGCAACAGATGCACAGTCTGTTGCAAGAGACTGTCCCAAACTTGCCCCCGCCAGGGGAGCTACCTGGGCCTTCCCAGCCGGCCCAAGTGAATACGGATCCGCTGGACTCCTTGTTTGTGGGGGACCCTCAGCACCAAGAAGATCTGAGGGAGAGCATCCACGGGACACCATTGGGATCCACGGAGTGTGAAGTTTTCTACTTAATCTGTGTCTGTCACTCTCTTTCTCTCCCCCCACCTCTTTTCTATTTCTATTTCTCCCTCTCTCCCTGTCTCTCATTTAGAGGTAAATAAAAGCCATACTACTGATTTTGGCGTATGGTCTCATTTGCACCCTAATTCGGGCAGAGGCATTTCTGATCATTTTAATAACCGGATCAGGACATGGGGCTAGAAGCCCAGCAGTCCAGGGGCTGCTCCATGCCACTTCCAGTGGGATCAGCTGTTGAAGCGGTGCCGGGCATGGTCCTTTGTGACACAGGCGCCTTGGGTCAGGGCCCTGGGTGATGCAGGGCATTGTGGTGCCCAGAGGCCCTTGTGACACGGCAGAGCCACGCCCTGCAGGGGACAGATAAGGGGCGCAGGGCCCTGCGTTGCCCAGTCCCAGGAGAGCCGCTTGCTCAGGAGGAAGCAGCTGCCGGGATCCCGCTCTGCGTTCCTGGAGATCAGACATGGAGGAGGACAAGGTGAACCCCAACTCCCAGTCCCCCAGCCCCTTGCCCGGCTGGCTGGGAGACGAGGCCCTCAGCGGGCAGTGGCTGGGGGCAGGCGGCGGCCCAGGCCTGCCCCTGTCGGACACTGGGGAGGAGGGGGCCTTTGCCTACATGGATGAGGAGTGGGAACGCGACACGGATGAAGAGCTTTCCCAGTATGGAGAGGTTCCCAGCCAGGAGCCTTGCCTGCGGGAAGAAGCGAGAGTCCAAGAGTTTTACCAACAGCAAGAAGAAGTGACAGTCCAGGAAGTTTCCCCGTGCGGAGTTGTGAGACTCCGAGAGTGGCGTCGGTGGGAGGTAGGTGTGAGAGTCCACTGGGCAGATGGCACACAGCAAGAGCTGTACCACAGGGAAGAAAGTGGGACGGTCCAGGAGCTGTACCCACGGGATGAAGAGGATGAGACATACCAGGAGCTGTCCCAGTGGGAAGAAGATCAGGCAGTCCAAGACCTGTCCCAGTGGGAAGGCGAAGGATACCACAGACTGTCTCCTTCGGAAGGAGGTGTGCGAGGCCGTCCGCACAGGTACACACGGGAAGGAGACAAGAGGGAGGCGCTGGGCAGCTCTCAGGCTGCCTCTCCTGGCCCGGGGAGTCGCACAGAGGATGAGCCGGCGGCTGCTGCTGCTGGGGCTGGAGCTGGTGAGGAGGTGGAGGAGCCCCCGGAGCCTCTGGCTCCCAAGGTGGGAAAGGCACCAGGTTCTCCTGCTGGCAGTGAGGAGGTGCCATCGGCAGGGACAGAGAGCCCAGGCCCTGCCCCAGCCAGCCCCCGAGGCCGCAGGCAGTCTCTGTGGGACTTTGTGTGGGGCATCACCTGTGAGATCGTGCACAAGGCTTGGCTCGTGATCCAGGCATCTGGCCAGCAGCCAGGGGAACAGAGGGACCTGGAGCAAAGCGCGGCTGCAGAACTGGAAGCAGCAGCTCCAGGACAAAGGGAAGAGAGCCCAATCTCTGCCCCACAGAGCCCCTGCTGCCCCCCCAGCCCCTCGCCCAGCCCGCAGGGAGCCCAGGTGCTCAGTGAGCAGCAGGAGGAGGCAGACAGGGGGTCAGTCCTGGCAGAGGAAGAGAGCAAGGAGGGGGCCTTGACTGGGGAGCTTGAGCATTCTCCGTGCAAAGATGAGCAACACACAGAGCTGTCCCAAGGAGAAATCAACAAATACCAAGAAGGGTTCCAAGGGGAAGCCAGCACTGAGCCAGAGTTTTCCCAGGGAGAATCCAGTAGCTCCCGGGAAGGGTCCCAAGGGGAACCCTGCACTGAGCAGGAGCTCTCCCAAGAAGAAGCTGGTAAATACCAGGAAGGGTCCCAAGGGGATGCCTGCACTGAGCAACAGCTACCCCAAAAAGAATACAGGATCTACCAGGAAGGGTCCCAAGGGGAATCCTGCAGTCAGCAGGAGATCTCCCTAGAAGCCGGTAGCTACCACAAGCTCTCCGATTGGGATGAACGCATTGAGGAAGAGCTGTCCCACGGGGATGTCGGTAGCTACCAGGAAGCGTCTGATTGGGAAGAGTCTATGGGCCAAGAGCTTTCTGAAGACTCCAATGGCCAGGAGGTGTCCCGAGGGAATGGTAAGAGACCCTCCGTGCAGTCCAGCTGGGAAAATGACAGTGACCAAGACCTGGCACAGGACAGCTGGGAACAGAGCATCGGGGACAAGCCCTTGCTGCGGGAGGAGGATGAGTGGGATGAAGTGAGCGTCATTGAGCTCTGGGAAGAAAGCAGAGAGCGAAGACTGGCAGGGTTGGCAGGAGGCGGGCTCCCCTTGCCTGTCCCTCGCGAGGCTTGGGTTGAGCACGAGGCATCTGAGCTCTGTGCCTCGCCTCCCCATCTGGAAGCCCTGGCCCCCATGGCACACACGGCTTCTCCTGCCTTTGAGGAGCAGGTGCCAGAGGCAAAGACGCAGAGCCCGGTGGCTGCCCGGCGCTGCCAGCCCAGGTTCTCAGTTTTCCAGCAGCGAACCCGGACCCTCAGCCAGCAGCGAATCCGGACCCTCAGCCAGCAGCTTGGTCACCCCAAGAAACGTACCTCCATCCTCAGGCGGGCGCTGCACAGCCTGTTCTGCTGCCCCTGCCTGGCGCCAGAGCCCGAGGATTAGGGCCCGCTGCTGGCGCCAGCCCGGGCCCCGCAGGTGGCGGCTGGCCCGCAGCCTGCCCAGCGTCCTCAGGCAGCCTCACGGGCCGCCTTTGCCTGGACATGTCCCTGCAGCCTCAGCAGCCCCCGGCTGCTTTGGAGCACCCCCAGTGGGTGTCCCCAAGACCAAAGATTACCCATGTGGCCAGCCCCAAACCAGCACCCGGAGGGGGACACTCAGTGCCAAGTGGCTCAGCGGTGAAGGCCGGAGACTCATCAGGGTGGGAGGAGACCTTGACAGTTATCCAGTCCCGCCGTCACCCCGGCACCACCATCACCACCCTGAAACCCTGTCCCCAAGTGCCACATCCAGACGACGCTTGAACGCTTCCAGAAACAGTGACTCCACCACCTCCCGGAGCAACTTCTTCCAATGCCTGACCACTCTGTCAGGGAAAAATTCTTTCTACTATTTCATTGGAACCTCCCATGATGGAATCCAAGACCATTTCCTCTCATCCTGAAAGGATCACATGCTGATCCTTTGGGATTTTATCCATGAGGAATGGGCACAGACAGGAGGTGTTGCTCCCAGGACTCCACTGCACACAGCATGACTGCGCCAAAAAGAATTCTTCCAAAGCAGACAGAAGTTGGGTTTAGAAGGAGAAACAGTAGCAGTAGTGAAAAAAAACAAAAACACCCCAAAACCCCCCAAAAAACACGACCATAAAAACCTACAAAAGGAAAAATAATAGGAATAGGACTAATAATAATACAAAGAAGATGAAGAAGATGAAGGAAAAGTAGTAGTAAACAGGAAAAATAATTAAGCATAAGAAGAAAGAAAAAGAAAAAGAACAAAAAATAATAGGAATAGGAAAAAGCATAATAAGAAAAAAGAATAAGAATAAAAATAAGAATAAGAATAAAAATAATTAAAGGATTAAGAATAAGAATAATTAAAGGACTAAGAATAAGAATAAGAATAAGGAAAAGAAAAAGGAAAAGGAAAAAAGAAATAAGAATGAGAATGATAAAAAGAATATGAATAGGAAAAGGAATAATAATAATAATAATAAGGAAAAGAAAAAAGCATAAAGAAAAGAATAGGAAAAGGAATAAGAATTAAAACGAATAAGACAAAGAAAACAAAGAATAGGAATGAGAATGAGAATGAAAATTAGAGAATAAGTTGATGTAGAAGAAGAATAGTAGTACAAGTAAAGAAGAAAAAGTAGAAGGAGAAGAAGTAGAAGAAGAAAAGGAAGAAGAAGACAAAATAGTAGTACTATCAAATTATTATTATTATTATTATTATTATTATTATTATAACAGTAATGTCAAGTGAAAATACACATCCACACATCCTCTATGCATCACAGAGGAGATCGTCTAGTTCCAACAGATTTCTTCTGCTCTCTTTCTCTCTCTCTGCCACCTCTTTCTTTCCATCTCTCTCCCTCACATTTCTTGTTAAATAAAACCCATGTTAATGAAA